>NW_010535980.1:576-39595 GCF_000687285.1 Phaethon lepturus
GGCTGCAGGTAGACATTGTACAGGGCCCTCCAACCCTTTCACCCACAGCCAGACCCTGTAGAAACACTCAATATCTAAAAGAAAAAACCACCAATTTCCTTTAAACAAACCATTTGCAATTGTCCAAGAAAAGATAATTATTTATTTCTCTATCCATCTATTTATCTATTTGAATGGGGTGAGTGGATTTTCCTTCATGGAAGATTTAAGAGAAGGCTGGGTTTCATACCCATGTGAAATGAAGCCAGTGTATGAAATTCTGAACCTCTCTGTCAAACAGGACTTCTACCCCCGGGGGCCGCAGAAGCCCATGCGGAGGACGTACCAGCGGCCAGGCACGGCCAGGAGAAACATCCTCTGTCAACACAATGCAAAGAGAAAGAGTGGGAAGGAAGGGGATGGAGAAGCAATTTTGCATAACACTTTCCCTGCTTTGTTTGGCTTGGAAGCCTGTCTCCCTGTGTCCCAGCAGACGGCCCTTGGATTGCTTGGAAATTGTGCCCAGTTCATTCTTGTACCGAGCCGAAGCCGGGGCTGTTTGCTATGGCCGGTGCCAGGGCGCTCGGCAACCTACAGGAAGGAAGGTCTTGCTCTTAAAAAAAAAAAAAAAAAAGCCAACCCCCACCTCCCTGAGCTTGGGACTAAGGAGACATGGATCCTATTCCAAGCCCTGTGCTCATTCTGGGTGGCCTTGGACAAGTCACATTGCCGACTCTGTTCAGCTCTGCCTGAAAAAGCAGGATGAAGCACAGCAGGGGGGTATCGCTCCCTGCTCGCAGCGGTGGAAGGAGCTCTGCCCACCAGCAGTGCCAGCAGAGCCCCTGACCATGAAACGGGCTCTGTAGCTTTGCTTCAGCTGCCTGCTGCTGCATCGACACCGGTATCTTTGGGTGTATCTGCACTGCCCTTGGAGGGAGGTCCCAAGAGGATGGCATAACCTGCCAGGATGCGGCTGGGGAGCTGCCACACAGGCAAGCTGTTGCCTCGGGGCAGGCTTGGGAGTAGTTGTGCGCACCAAAGTCAGGGGTTCGGTGTGGCACAACGGCACAAAGACTGAGGATTTCTGTTGTCTCATCTGAATTTTCCAGTACCTGCTGCAACACGTTGCATGCTGTATCATCTAGATTGCTCACACTGACAAATAAAATTACCGATCATCTGGCTGTGGTTAAAGCCTATGGCAAGCTGTTCTTGATAGTAACCTCCGGATGGAAGTTGGTATCACAAAAATGGCAACTGGAAGAAGTCCAGGCTCAGTTAAGGAATCTGGACCTTAACCATAATGATGACATTTTCTCTGTTGAAGTTAATCCTGTAACAATTGCATGAACAAATTGACCAGCCAAAAGCCAAAAGCAACTCTCCCTTCATGAAGTTCAAAAATACAGTGAAAGATTGAGATGAATCACTTCAGAGGTAGATTAACAGCGACCAATCTTAAGTCCTGTTAGTCTGGATTTTCCTTCAACATGTGGAATGTCCCCTTGGGGTGAACAATCCAGAATGAAAACATGGAAATCGCTCTTTCCTTTTATTCAGCAAAGACTGAGAAGTTTTCTTCCCGTTGTTCCTCTCTCGTTAGAAACTTCTCTACAACCTCTACAGACTTTGGCCTGCTCAGTGTTTCAGTCACTTTGTAAATGCCCAGCTATTTCCCACACTTACCAAAGCAGTACTCACCTGCGAGACCAGGCTTGTCAGAACACATCTTTCCTTCTTTTGGGTCCTGAACACTTCAGAACATAGTCTGGGAATTTTCTGTTTCTTTCTGACCTGTACAAACAAGTCTAAGAAAATATGTGACCTCTCACTACCACCCTGCCCTCGCTGCCATCCATCTCCAGGAGACATCGCCGCTCCTGCAGCATGGGAGATACCTGCCCCTCCATTCCTCTGGGAATTCACTGAACTTCATGCATTATTGGAAAGATATCAGTATTTTCACTTCTCTGAACTAGAAGCATGTTAGACCTGTTATAGGAAAGCACAAAGGACTCACAAGAGCAGCTGAATTCCTTTTTTTTAAACACTGAAGTTCAATAACTTGACAAAGTCATTACAGTGCCAAAAGGGGAAACACATGTTGTTTCCATGGTTGCAAGCAAACATTAAAGATAGCTACATCCAAGTGACTGGATGCTTCAAAGAACATGATAGCATGTTCATATTATTTACTTGCATGAAGGATGTCATGGATATTTTTTCCCTGTAAAATGTATCTTATTAAAAAATTAATATTTTTGGAACAATAACACTTTTTAGACAAAGTTTCAATATAAAATTAAAAAAAGAAAACTAATTTATTTTCAATTAGACAGTTTTGTTGTATCATTCTAGGGAATATACTTATTTAAATAAAATAATTATTTTTATTCCTGTATTATTGCTCTCCCTTTCTTTACCACTGAAGGAAATATTAAAAATTAGTGATTTTTTTTTATTTCTCAAATCTTTCTTCTTTTAGTCTGTGATGTTTGAAATTATCTTTACATTGGAAAGTTATAGACAACACTGTGTGAGAGTTCTAAACAAAACTGTGTGTGACTTCCACTCTGTAAATTCTGTAATACCAAGGAAGATTTGAATATTGACAGCATGTTCATTTGCTATTTTGCCTTTTTGTAATTTTTACCAAGGTGAAGGAAGTTTTAAGGAAAAGGTTAAACATTAATGTATCCACTGCTGCACTGGGGCAGAGGCAGAGGTGGGTGATCTGACTGGGAGGGTTCTCTCTTCTGTACTTGTGCCAGGTTCTTTGCATTATTTTACTCGCTAAATGCTTGCACTGGATGATCTGCAAGAAATTATCCCATCAACATTTAATTTTGAGAGGAAGTCTAGTCCAGCCAGAGGAGAAGTCAGGGCCACCCTTGGTATACGTTGACTGTATAAATCGAACTGAGAGGATGTTGTCTTCAAAGAACTGTTTATTTACAGGGAACTTTTCTAATCCATGTAGTGGAGGTCAAAACCTCACTGTAGACTCTTCGAAACCACGAGACACAACAGAACTTATTCCTCTGTTAGATTTTGGAACATCAGCTTGGAACAACATGAAGGGGAAACATTTTTGTAATTTTTTCATCCCCCATGATACTAGCAGCCACAGAGTCTTCAGTACTGTGCCCCTCATGTTATGAAGGTGTGTACATAGTCTTGAGTTACGAGGAATCATGCATCCACTTCAAGAAGGAAGAGATGGTCCATATGGCTGTTAGTTCCACACATTAGGCTGCTCTTGGAGTTAACCTGCCGTTGTTCCCCCACACACAGCTCTTCCACATCTGGAAGTGAAAACCCAGAACAGCACAGTTTTGCATATAAGGAAGCTGTCAGTATGTACACAGCTCAATCGACATGGCCCTGTGAGCTATCATAACCCATGGAGAATGCTGTCAATGGATGCAAAGCCCTGGGCTCGATCTGCAGATCTTCACCATGTGTCTGCTGCCTTGAAACCTTGTGCTCAAGTTCAGACTTGAACTTATGGTCTAGTGTTGGACTTTGCAGTGTTAGGTTTATGGTTGGACTCAATGATCTTAAGGATCTTTTCCAGCCTAAATGATTCTATGATTCTAGGGCTCAGCGGCTGCAACCAATTTTCACCATGTTGCCTTTTGACTTTGAACTCAACTGTTAGGTAGCCTGTCCCTTCAGCTAATGCAGCAGGACACCCTTGAATTATCTTGGTTATCTGTGCAGGGGCTTGGCTGTGTGAATTCACTTTGACATCTCATACTCATGTGCTAGATTCACTTTGACATCTCATACTCTTAACATATCTGCAACACACTGCTAATGTTCCCTTGGTTTCATTTAACCCTTAAACTAGGTAAGACCGAAAATGTGCAAGAGCAGAGAATTCCTCAGCAGGTAACACCAGATCTTCCTCTAGTGTAAAAGAGCACTACTCATCTGTGGGGTTGTCAGTTGGAATAGGACTGCTTTGAGGTGGTCATACGTTGTGCGTTATACACTCATATCATTTGAATGAGGACTTTTCAGCAGCGTTTCAGAAAGAGTTTTCCTTTCACACTAATGTCGGTTTCTGCAGGTTTACACGAGATAACTGGTGTTGCACCGGGGATGGTGTTTGTTGAGCTGAATGCTGTTATCTCAGTGCTTCAGTTTCCATACGGCCAAAAGCAAAGGTAGTGATGCTTTACAGCTCTGTGAGCTCCTTTGAACTCTACTGCCAAGAAGAGCTAGATAATAGTGGATAGCATGAGTACAATGAGCTTTTTTGCTCAAACACATCCCTGGGGTAAGACAAAAAAAAACAAACCAACCTCCTATAAATACATTTCTTACATTGGAGAAAAGCCATGTTCTGGTATCTCCAAGCAGACCACCTGATTTCTGAGCAGTTGGCATCTGCATACTCTCCAAGGGAGAGGCAGCTGGGTAGAAGTGCAGATAGGTGCTTGCTACCCCACGGGTCAGTGGGGCACCGGCATCAGTGGTGCTGCCTCATGGACAGGGCAATGCTGATATCCACAGGACTGTGCTAAGAAGGTCAGAAGATGCATGGAGATGCCTTGTTGGTGCTCATCATCAGACACAAAAAGCAGACCCAAATTCACGTTCAGCTCCCTGTAACCACAGTATGTTTTGTGAAGCTAAGCTAAGTGTATGGCAGGAATCAGCAGGAGCCAGTCCCCTGGAGCATCTCGTGGGGCACAGCACCGGGACACCTCCGCGCCTTGTACACCCGTGCTCACTGAGTTATTCTGTCCTGCCAGGAGACATGCTGAAAGAGAAAGAGGCAGGCAAAGATAGACTCAAACCCAAAGTTTCAGATATCTAAAGCTGTGTGAGATGAACGCCTAAGAATGAACTGGAATGTGAAAAGAAGAGCCTGGTGACTTAGTTATTTCTCTCTTACACTTATCTATGGACTTTCTGCTTCTCTTTCAAAGATTCAGTATATGGCTGATATAATGAAATACAGTATATATTTATTTTCCTTTCATCATCTTTCTTTTCCATTTAATAAACACATTGAGAATCTGAGGGAAGAGATAAACAAAAATAAACTAAAACCAAAGTAAAATTTGTTTTATTCCTATCAACAATCTGATACAATCTTAAATCTGAGAAACCAAGCAAATCTTAGTTCATTTACCCACTTAGTTAATAATTACAGTTCCTAAATAATACGACATTCTGTAGCCTGAAGTCCTCATTCTGAGTATATATTTATATTAGCAGTTAAGTATACTTTTCATGGGCAATTAAGACATTATTCACTCCTAGCTATTCACAGGCATCTCAGGAGGGAGTGGGGAGAGAAGGAATTGTAAAGTCATGAGGATAATAACAGCCAAAGACCCTTTCCTCTTCTCGTGATATTGATTTTCAGAATATAAACAGAGGGACAGAATGCTGGATCTTGGTAATATACCTATTTTGAATGCCAGTTGTTGAGTAAATAGATCTCTGTGGGGATATGTTTGTTTGAAAAGTCCTTTGGGATTAGAGAATATTAGCCCAGCATTCAGCCTGAGACCTATTTTGTGAGGCGTCTTTGTTACTTTGTCAGCTTTCTAAAGCCCTTTATGATAGGTCTCAGCCCTGGTGATATTTATTCAAGTAAACCTAAGAATAAGAGTTAAGATGCAGCTGTTCCAACATTGTGGACATTTTTGGGTTTCAGTGTGTTTCAGCTCAACCCTGAAGTGCAGGACATCTCAGAGCGGACTGACACAGTATTCACACTCAGACCTTCAGTGTGCCACTTAGTCATTTTCCACAGTCAAAATCTTTTACTAATTAATTCTGGCCCTGTATCCTCTTGCTCAGACACATGAACTAGACAGTTATTTACTTTCCACCAGTTCACACATAAGGCCCCAATTTTGAACAGGGCTAATCCTGGCGCTTACTTGCCAGCCTGCATTCTTCCCTTTCTCCGTGGAGTAGAGGGTTTGTATTTTTGTATTTGCCAGCCAAAGAAAATAAAGTTGTTCTCCACCAAACGGGGCATCCTCTAGCTCCTTGATTCTCGACTATGTCACGTGGGAAGAGCATTTCCAAGCTAGACTGATATTCCCTTGCTTGCTATCAAACAGGGTCAGTAAAGCCACGTTTATTAACAGTAGTTAATAAAAGGCAGCTCTGGGTTTTTGTTGTGGCTCCCTTTAAGTGCTGGACTTCACCAACTACCCTGAGTCAAAATGCCTGTATTCACTGATTTCATCCTGCATCGGCTAACTCAGACCATAGGAGTCATGATGTAAAATCCTAACATGAATGTGGTCGTCTGCTAACCCGGAGCTAGTTGTCACCAGACTCTTTTTCTCACCTTGAGAATTTCATCAGGCCGTTGACGTATGGAAGAAGTTGGCTTTTATTTGTCATTTGAATGTGCTTATGGTGTCCAATGTGGTAAAAGCAAAATGTATTATTAAAACCTTCAGTAAGCCCAACGTGATAACAATGGGCCTTCTCCATGTAGTGTACCTATTCTTTCATATATCACACAGTAAATAAATGAAATGGCAAAAATACAAAATTGATTTTCATAATAAAGGTCATTATCTGACCTTTACTACTATACTGTGTCACTCAGTGCCTGAAAATCACAGGAGCACAGCAGACATGAGCAGCCAGAGCAACCTTGGAAGGGAAAACCAGAAAACAAGGAGTCCTGTAACAACCCATGTTGCAATCCCACACATTGTTCTTGTCCGTCTCTCTCCCTGTTTTATGGACAAAGGGAAAATGAACCTTAAAATCCTCAAAGCTTGCACTCTCTCAAGGGTAGAAGTCTACGGAGGCCACAAATACCACTGCAGTGAGCACTGTGGTCACGGTGAAATCACGTGTGTAATGGACAAGACTAGCGAGACACGACTGTGGAAATAAGCAAGCCAACCATGGCTCTTAATTTCTGGAACTTGTTGTGAGGTTGACTTAATGTTCCCAGACTGTACCAAGTAGAAGGACTCATAAAAGACTGTATCCCTATTAGGAAAATATTTAGGGCGTGTGAAGAATAAAGGTCTAAGCCTGAGCAGATTATACTTAATTAAGGAGAAATGGGTAGCTTCAGTGGGTAATTTATTTAATCCTAATAAAGGGATGTAAAATATGCTAGATTAGATCAAAATCAAATATCTAACTTTAGGCATCTAGGGCTATATGAGCAGGATCTCAGCTTAAGCATCTAAATAACTTTAAAACTCTGATCTTCCTTTGTAACAGGAGAGTCATCATATTTGCCCATGTGTATGTCTCATGGGTGTGTTCAGTAAATGAGTACTTGGAAAGCGTTTTGGACTCCCTGTGCAGAAGAACCTACCTTCCCCAAGTGTTATCATGAATATCCCGTCTCCCGTCCTGTATTCGGGAAGTGTGGTGTTTCATTTCAATAGCAAACCCACAGCTGCAGTGTTGTTTGTTTCCACAGGTGGATTTGAAGTAGATGCCATCTTAATCACTGAACCTGACCATGAGAAATCATGGACCCTTATTCCAAAGGCAAGATCTTCCACAAACACAGGGCTTGCTCCGGGAAGGTGTTTCTCTGAGCAGAACACAGATGGATTGTAGGAACAGACAGAAACCCACTGTTAGCGAAGCTGAAGAGAAAAACCTGGGCAGAATCCAGAATTTAACTCAGGTAAATAAAATGGTACATTTCTATGAAAAGCTTCATGAATAAGCAAAGACTTTTAAAATAAACCTTTTCTGGAAGTTGTAACGTATGGTATTCTCCTCCAGGAATGATACTATAAGACACGAGTGTTACAACTTTGGTATGTTCTCATTAAGTAACAGAGAAAATAGAGTTGCAACCCAAACTAAGCTGGAGTCGGAATACAGTCTATTCTGCTCTGAGTGCTAACCCAGCATAGATTAAGGTTTATTCCCCTAACCCGAGTTTCCTTAAAAATCAGATATCAGTTCCCAGCTGGTTCCTTCAGCTCCCTTTGCAGGCATGGCAAGAGGCAGAAGGTGCTGGGCCATGTGAGGTATTTGTCTTTGGGGAGCTCATCTCTGAGGTTGGCAACCCGGTGAGCCCAGCCCCGACTGCCCACTGACTTTGTACACAGCAAAACTTTGGGAATTCCACCCAGACTGCACCCTCCCTGGCTCTGGGGCCAAGGCTCTGCTCCCTTGTTCAAGAAAAACATATGTAAGTAGTTGCTCAACATGAGCACATGCCTGAAACTCAGTGGAAATTAGGTGGACGAGGAAGTGTGTCACTTAAACGCGTAGTGCATGAATATGCAGGGCAGGCGAGGGTGGAAAAACAGGCTTTTACATTCGTTTAGGTTAAAAAATGAATTTGGACTTGACCACAGTCACTTTCTGTGAATATTCAACAGCTGAACTATGTGAACATGAAAGTTTGTTGACAGCAAATGTTCACCGATTTTGTGAAAGCAAATTTGGAAGTTTAAAATGTGTGTTGTGTTCAAAACTCGTGTTTCTTTCAGCAACCAGAGCTGTGTGTTGTTTCATCTATGTACAGGACTGAGCACACTGGCAACGCTGCCAGAATGAAGGAACAATAATTCTTTTATGAGATCACCGAGTAAATATAAGTATCATATTCATGGACTATTCATATAGCAAAAAAATAACAATAATTCAGGCTCAGATAATCTTTAATATAATTACAGCACTGCACCTCCCAACCACTGCCTGTCAATTCTGGCCATGTTGCCTATTTATGCACAGAATTTTTTATTGGTGTCTACATAAAAGAGAGAATCCTCTCCTTGTGGGTCAGTAAGGAGAACTCTTTAATAAAAATAAATCTAGCCCTTAGAATCTAAATACGTCTGCCAGTAAATTATTAAATTCAACAACCTCATCAGTTTGTGCTACACATGACTTTCTGAAAGCAGCTCTCTATAGACCTGTAGACTGGCCAAATCTGTCTCAACAGCATATCTCTAATGTTGATAAAGGCTTTTTGCGTATTGGTTCCAAACTGGTTCTGATCGATGTAGAGGTGTCTGTACTAATATAGTAATTATCACAGGTTTTCTTCATGGTTGATAAAGACAGTGGAGTGCAGAGAATGGTTCTGATATTGGAAGATGCCTCTCTCTACCTCTCCTTTTATTACAGAGGGTCCATGTGGGGCAACCAAACGACTAATAACTCTACCAGACACTTCAGTATGATATATAAAGCAATTTAGGACTTTCCTCATAAAGTCATCAGCTTCACGTTCCAGAACACATTCCAAAACTCCTTCATTTACCTGCATGTATTTCCCCAGCTCCTGCCAAGCCCAAAATGACTGACTTGCAGGGGGCAAGCCAGAGCAGATGGTTGCACTTCATGGTGCTCAGCGCAGCTAAATGCAAGGCTCAAGTGGCACTAAGGCAGCTCAGAGCTTTTGCTCACTTTTTTTTGTGTTTCAGTGTTCCCCATACACAAACTTTCCTTTGTACTGCATTGTGCAAAACGTGGGGGATTTATTCTCAGGAGCAACCCAAGTACGGCATTTGTGAGCGCTGTTTTGCGTCCCCACCACGCCCAGCAGACGGTCACTGCAGAGCAGAGGGAGCCTGGGCAGGGGATGCTCCTTTCTGACATCCCCCCTCACCCAACAGCTGACCCCAGCACACCACGCTGCCATCCTCAATTTCTCTTTGTCTTCTGGGCTTGGGGCTCTCACCTTGCAACTGGCAGGATTTTTGATGATTTTTCTGGAGACAGTTGGTCTCCCTGACCCATCCCTTATCTCCAAGCATGGGAAGATCACACTTGGACATGTTTTCCTCAGGGCTGTGGCTGCTGCCAGTCAACTTGTGGTTCCTGAGAAGGACCTTTGCCAAGGAAGATTTCCAAATACACCCTATAAAACTGAAGAGTACTCGCTCTCACACTGCTCATCTCTGTCCTCTGCCTGTATTTTCCACATCTCCTTTATCCCTTTCCTAGGACAGAGGTTTTTGCTACTAAGAGAGTGCATGAAATATCCATTTCCTAGATCAGGCTGAGTGACTTTAATGTCATCCCAGAGTAGTTTCACCGAAGTCAAGTCAGAGAAAGCACCAAGTTTAGATCAGGTCTGCAGCTTCTTTGAAATACAGAAGCAAAATTTATTTTCATAAACTAACATTTTTCCCCTTTCCTCCCCATTTATTTATTAGCCAAACCTTTATTAAAATTAGTTCAAGTCGATCCTGGACTGAATTTCAAAGATAGTAAAACACCACTCCCAAAATTGCACCTAGAAGTGGACAGATGCACCAGGCAGATGCCCAAGACTCTATAGGAAGCAGGAAGGAAGCTGTGGATATAATGCTCCCAAGGAAGTATTAAATAATTAGATATGACATGTCCACAGAGACATTGTATTGCAGAGCTCTACAACAAAAAATATGTCAACAAAATGTATAATGTATCTAAATTTGAAAATATATCCTTATGGTTTTAGAAAATGCCCTGTTTCCTCACTGCATTCGGCCCTGTGTCACAACACTGCCTTTTCCCACAGAGATGCCGTAAGAAACGACCTAAAGTGAGACTTCACTCCATGTACAAAGGACCCCTATGCAGAGAGGTCCTGCATCTTTACGCCCTGCTGCAAACTTGCTCATCAGGGTGAATTTCTTGCCGTGCGTGTTCTTACTGCAGAAAGTGGTAAGTCAGTTCCCTTTTAAGCGGTACCTATATGCACTTAAAGCACAGTTACTCTGCATCCACCCAAATCTCAATGTCTGGGAACGCTTGTGTCTTTGCAAGTGGTCCAGTTAGCTCAGATCAACAGGTCACCTCTTCTTCGCTGAGCCCAGGGGGATATGCTGCTTGCTCCTTGCACGTGTTGCTTTGCCTCTCGAGTGGGTAAGAGTGGTCTTACTGTAGCTCAGCTCCCGGGCAGCAATTCATTAAGCTGCGCTGTCCTCTTTGCTTGCCACTTTGTGAACACATTGCCAGAAGCATTTTATTTCTGCACCTTATTTCAGGAGCCTTCCACGCATTTTCTCTTGCTCTGTACCCAGTTTTTATTAAAACTGTTTAGGTTGGAGCTGAACCCATTTAACTTGATCAGGTCAGATCAATAAATTATAGGACTGCTCCTGACAGCTAAGAAGAACGCATGTGGGAAATGTTCCTTTTTGAAGCAATTGGTAGGAAGTATCCCAGACACACAGATGGAGAGCATGTGTCCACTGAAATTAAATGGAGCTGGGGCTACGCACCCAGAACAAAACACTCAGCCCTTCAGTAGTGGAAGGCCATTAAAAAAGCTTGGTGATGACACTCATGCAACCTAATATCTCCACTGATGATATACACTTATTTCAACGACCTAATGAAATTGGGTGGTTTTATTACTTTATTGCTTTCTTGAATTTAATAACATATGAAGGAGAAATTAAATGACCATTTTCTCCATGGTGGAGCCTCTGTTTTCAATTGGTATCTTGTTTCATTAATTTTCTTCATGTTTAAATGCTGTTCTACCCCCCTATGTTGGCAAACTTTGAACAAATATACAACCCACAAAAACTTAGGAAAAAGGTTTCTGGTTTCCAGTCAAATCTTATTGAGCCCAGTAAAAAGCCACCTTATGGAAAGATTCAGGAAATCTCTTAAGCATGGTCATACATTTGTTCTTATTCAGAAAAGCCTTTAAGCATGTGCTTAGCTCCACTTCACCGGGAATTAAGCACATGCTAAAATTCTGTCCTGAAAAAAATGCCCTTTGGTCCACCACCTACTTGCAGATGATTGATGTCTTCATCACTCAGCCATTAGAACCAAGTTTCACTATGGCAGATGCCCAGTCACTAATTGAGCAATGGGCATCTATTTTTTTAAAATTAAAACTCTGTGAACATCAGGGGATTGTAGGTTTACTCCTAAATCACCTTTCAACTTACCACCAGCAAAAGGAAAAACAAATAAATATTTCCTTGATATATTGAATATAGAGGGGTCAGTAGGGGATGGGATAACTGATGTTTTTTCCTGTTTGCCTCCTTTGATGCTTATATATGTGGGGTGCTCCTGGAAACAACCACCCTCCCAATTAGGGTTTGCCATAGCCATGGACCTCTGCTGTATAACTGTGATGAGACAAGTCCTTTCCATGTCCCATTGCACAGGAGAGGAGACCTCAGGAAGTGTGCAGATCATCTGTGCGTCCTCAGTTGGCTGAGGAGCTAACAATGTTTAAGTCCAGGAGACAATAAATGGTTCAAAATACATGCTGTCCCGAGCTGCCACAACTTGCCACCTTTAACCTTTATTTTCAGAGCTACCTGCCCCTCTTCATTGGCTGTAGTGCCTCATATTGGCACATATATGCTTTAGGGCATTCTTGCACCCAAAGGGCCGAATCTGAAGTGGACCTGGACAAATTGCTCATGTACCCATCTATAGGGGAGATGCCGAGTTCCTCCAGCCAAAGTCTGGGTATTTTTCCCCACCTGCACACCTCAGGGGAACAGTAAATCCATCACTGGTGCCATTGCACGTATTTCATCAATAAAGTACTTAATGCACTGCAGCAGAAAAGGGCATCTAATAGTGTTAAAATTAGTTTGTCACAGAAGGAGCTGGCAGGCTGCCCTGCTCACTGCAACAACGAATTGACATCAGTTATACTTGCAATTGAATGAGTCCAGCAGCCAAGGGCTCTCAGAGACCTGAGTATAAGGTGTAGCTGTGAAATGGCACATGGGGAGGTTATTGATTAATTTTATCACGGAAAAAACACCAAAATAATCAACATCTTGTAACTTTCAGGGATATTTTGGAAAATGTGATTCTTCACCACCCGCAAGCTTTTTGGGGCCATTTCCCAAGCTGGAGGTCAACTTATTCATGGTAGTTGGTGGTCCACAGGGCTCCTGATCTGTGGACAGGAAGCGTTTGTTTCTATAAGGTACACTGAATTAAATCCATATGGGAGAACTGTCAAATTTCACTTCTTGAGTGCCTGTTCTGGGAATCTCAAAATTAGGCAGGATACTACATGTGACTGAGGTTAGCAAGTCTGCAATGGAGAGCAAAAACAAGGCATTGGCAAAATAAGCAGAATGAACAATAATCTCAGAGCTAGACCACTTGTATTGGATACTCACACGGATAAGAATTAAATTGTCCTTTCCAATATCTGTGGTATTTCAGTCTGGAAAAATAATGGAGAGTGTCTTGGACCATGAGCAGAATGTTCCAAAAGACTAAGTGACTTGTGAGCCCCTCGTCTTCTCTCACTCCACATCTCTGGCTTCTTCTGTTTCATGGTCTCCATGAGCAGAGCCTCACCTATTGTTTTGGATGTGAGAACTTGGCACCATCAAAGCTCTTCCTTTTTCTGAGGTCAAAAGAAGGGAAGTTTAATTAACACAGGAAAGCCTGCAAACTCGTACCCAGTCCTTCCTATGGAATGTGAGCTGTGTATCTGTATGACATATATATGTATATGACAAAATACATGCAGCTTGCCCAAACAACCCAGACCAATGCATCTCTGTCCTTTTCCTTAGAAAGCCTATTTTAACCTGAAAAGATGTGTGATGATGTCTTCATGGAGCACTCGTGTAATGTATACACTATGAGACACAGTGAGCTGTGTCTTCCACTCACTCCTTCCCTGTGGAAAGGAAACCTGGAAGATCATAAAGATAAATGTCTTCTGCATATGATGGGTTTGAAATGCCTTTTAAGGTTTAGATATGCAATTCTGTCGCTAGGCACCAACTGAGCCATGGTGATGGGTCATGCGTGTTTTCTAAGGCTGCTGCAGTTGACAGCTTAAATACACTGGTTTAGGACTCTTGCTGAGGCTTAAGCTGATGTGTTTCACCTCCCGTTCACTGCAGGTTAACAGCACAGTCATGGCTGTCTGCTATGCCTCAGCTGACATGCTGTGACTTGGGAGATAGAGCTGCTCCACTGATTATTACTGTTGGACATGACTACTTGATTGGGGTTTTCATCAGTGTCTTAGTGAGGATTCTCTGGATCCTGACTTGGGGGACAGACACTGGCTCCTGGATATGAAAGAATAAAGTACTTCAAAGCTGAGAAACTCGTTCCAGCTCCTTGAAAGCCCAGCTTTGGGAACTTCAAGATCAACATTCAGACTTTGATCTGCAAAGGGAACCTACAAAAACATCTGACAAAGATGCACCGAGCAGCTAAAACTCACAGCTCCAATAGAGACAAATAACCATGGGCTGTCCACCTGGCTCTTCGGAGATAGCCACCTTATCAGCTCTGTCCTTCAAGCTCCTTCCCTATACGTCTTTTCTCTATAGGTGCCTTCTAGCTTTTCTTTCAGAAATGGCCTATGATATATTCAGTAAAACAAGTGTTGCCCATTTCTGTTTAGCTTTGAAGTCTGCCGCTTCTATTTCAGGCTTGAGGGAGAGCTTGTGCACCAAACACTTGTTTAATTTTTCCAGCTGTACCATATGGTCTAATAAAAAAGAAAACCTCATTCTTTTAATCTTGCTCTCTTGTCCTATGGATATTCACACTGAGAGGGCTGTTGTATCTGGCTGGATCAGAAAAAATGTGCACCTGTAACAAGTAATACTCTGTCCAGGGCAGGTGTTAGAGATTGTATCTCTGTGTGACTTATTACCAAGCTCATGTAGCAACCAAAACTTAATCCTGTAATGTTTTCAAAATAAGTAAATAAATAATAAAGTGATTAGAGAGGTCCTTGACTGTTGAATCACAAGGTTGGGAAGGGCCTCAAGAAGCCAGCTAGTCCTTATCTGGTTGCCCAGCATCTCTTAAAAGCAGATCATTCCCCACAGGTTTACCTGTCCTGTCCTTAAAGCCCTTTGGTGACAGGATATATGCAGCCTGCCCAAACAACCCAGACCAGTGCACCTCTGTGCTTTTCCTTAGAAAGCCTATTTTAACCTGAAAAGATCTGTGATGTCTTTATTGACCTAATTTAAATCCACAGCTTGCCGTAGCCACCACTGCAGTTCTCAACAAATGATGTCTTTGTGCAGCACTCCTGTAATGTATACCTTTGCTTTTCTTTCTTTGTAGGTTAAACAGTCCCTTTTCTTGCATTTTTTTATTGTGAGAAAGAAGTCTTACCCATGTGGGACCTGAACCCATGATGACAGGTTAAGAGGTCAATATGTCATTCATGACACCTCTGGGACCGCTACACACAATTTGACTCGGATTAGTAAAATCTGTTGAAGTTCTCTCTATGCCAAACTCTCTTCTATGGAAACTACACTCTTGGACAAAATTTCATGTTTAGTAATTGAGGAAAAGTCATGTCATCATCAGAGGGAGTCAGTTTGGTACAACTTAGGCGAGGCAGCAGAGCAGTACAATATGCTATATGGATGGATGTAATGGTGACAATATAAATAGGACACCGATAGGGATATCCTTCCTTTTAATGTTGCATAAGTGAGAAAAGGTGATCTGCACGTTTCTACAATCAGGGAATGTTGTCCGTTTCCTGATTCTGGCGCCAACTCTGCATTTAAATTCCAACCATATTGTTCCAGTCCATTAAATTTCGAAGACTGAAGCTGTTGTAGTGCCACACAGGGAAAATATGTAGCACAGATGTGTTTGCTGTTATGAATTTTTCTCTTTCTTTTTTTTTTAGAAATAGCTGTAAAATAAAATAATAAAAACACTCCAAGCAATCCATACTCAGACTAAAATTAAATCCATCTCACTCTTTGGCTGGTTGCAGAGCTGTAGTGCTAAACTTGGGAACGCTCCTGCCACCTATTTGCAATGTAATTAGAGTTCATTTGAAGTCTGGAAGATGGAATTTTACTCCTATTCCAAAGGACGTCAGTTGCAATAAATGACTTTCTTGGACCAAAGAAAAGCTATTCCAAATATTAAATAGCAAAGGGCAACTATGCTGCAAGCATCTGAGAGGGGTCTAGCTTGCTCAGCTTTTTATGGGTGGAATGAAACTGCCATTAAAAGCAGCTCTAGAGCATTTACTCAGAGGAACTTATCCTATAAAGTGTTCAGCTTGTTGCAGTTATTCTTTCTCTCTGTGTCACTAATTTTGAACAGCAGGATAAAGGCAGTTGGAGGACACCACCACAGCAGGCACAGAAATACTTGTTGTCAGAATAATTCCCTGCATTAGGAGGATGAGCTAAAAAGGCACAAGGCCAAACTTGGCTTGTATTAATGCCCCTGGTAGCACAGGGCTTAGAGAAAAACACCAGTGATGCTTGAATGTGGTCCTTCTGTCATGCAGTTGCTTCCAGTACACCAGTAAATCAAACAGAAATCCTGTTTCCAGGTATGACACTGCAAATTAGCCAGTCCCTGCCATCATTTTCCATTGGAATTTGTTACATAAAGTGGGAAAGATGTCAATTCCTTAGTTCCTTCTAGATCTGGGGTGTCACTATTGTTTCATGTTCCTATAGTATGTGTATCATTTTTGCCTTTTTTTAAGAAGAGAATGAATACGATCTAATGAAATACCCTTTGCAAATTTCTACCCCTTCATCCCAAAAGGTGTTTTTATACCCCCAAAGGTTGAATTAAATATTCCTCATAGACGTAGATGATATATTCTATATAGCTTACAGACATCTATATGCTTACAGTAAGCATATACCTATATTTATATAACTGCCAATTAGTATTGAGTTAGCATGGGAAACAGAAAGTAAGTAGATTTTTATGCCAGCGTTGCTATGCTTACTTGACAGCTATACAAGTGTAATATGAAAGATTATATTAGACCCCACCACACCTAACAGGCAAAAGTTTATTGTACCAAAAGAAAGCTATATACACTGTTCAGGTTCCCTGGTGTTCATGACATCCTTTCTCATATGGTTTCATGCCTTTTTTTTGGGGTGATGTTTCATTCAGTGCAGCTTGGCAAGTGCCATTGTCATGGTCCCATTGACTTAATAGTGTGATAACAGTTTGCATCTGCAGAAGATACATCCCAGGAGAAATTTCTTTTGGAGTAAAGTGCCAGCGTGGCCAAAGTCTATCAGGAAAACCTTTACAAGCAAATGTAGAGCCTAGCAAGATGTATGTATTGCATAGGTTTTCCACTTCACTGAGTGAAGTGAATGACTACACCAAATACAATTTCTTCTACAGTGTCTGGAACATACTTAGCTGTGCTATGAGAAGTAATCTTTAAGAAAATTAAGACTTTACCATAGCTATTAAAAATGTAGCAATAAAGCTGAAAATCTTATGAGGTGGTGAAATAAGTGGTCATAATTCATTTTTATGAGAAGACAATATAGTGAAGACAGAGCCAGACTCTTCCTAGAGGTGCACAGTGGGCAAGAGGCTATGGACACAACTTGCAAGAGTAGCAATTCCAGGTAGCTATTAGGAAAAAAAAATCCCAGTGAGGATACTCAGACATTTGAGCATTTTGCCCAGTGAGGTTTTGCAATATCCATCCTTGGGGATATTAAAATTTCAGCTGGAGTAGGTCCTGAGTAAGCTGATCTAAGCTAGCTCTTTTTTGAGCAAGTGGTCAGACTATGTGATGTTCAAAAGTCTTCTCCAACATACATTATTTTGCTTCCATGACTCTGTGATAAGATTTACACAGTTCACAGGAGTAAAATAGCTTTGCTGTATTCCCAGTTCTTAGACTTAGATTTCTCTGTCAGGGATGGGAAAGCCATGAGAATTGCCTGCTTTAGTTTTTCTGCTTGAAAAATAGAAACTAAAATATTCATCTAATCACAGTGGTGTTTGTGTAGCGTACACCATCAGTGCCTGCCAACTGCTTCAGGTCCTTAGAGGACTAATATCGCACACATATTTAAGCACGTTATGAATAACCATTAAATGGTAAGAGCAATACTGGAACTTGTTTTTAGAAATAATACTTGGCCGTTGGCAATTGTGTTATAATTCCCGAAAATGTGCTTGTAAGTATTGCCTCGAGAGCTGAGACAAGCTATGGGTTGCCTGTGACTTGTCTGTGAGGTTCGTGTTATCCAGAAGATGCGATTTTCATGCCTTCACATGCTCCATTACCTCAAGCCTGCTTGAAACCTGGTCTGAAAGGTTTCAAGTGCTAAATGGAGACAAGACCCGTCCTTAGACAAGTAATGGAGTTTCCATCAGTTGGAGTGCATGAGTGGCCTCTAAGTTAGCCCATTTTGTTTCTGGTGTTTGATTAAGAGACACTTTAAAATCTGAACATCGCTTGGTGACCAGCAGTGAATCCCAAATGGGCAGCAGAAGAGAGTGAGGAACGGCTGAGTTTACTTACACACAACTACCCTGGCTCACTTCTACAGGGCAGGTGTTTGCACAGGCTTAAGTTCACCTCACTCCAGAAGAGGCACAGAGAGCACTTGAGAACTACTTAGATCCTTAAAATAGGACATTAGTGGGACTTAAGGGCTATTACAGCCATCTGTACAGATGGGAATGCCACCTACAAAGAGCAGCATGGCCCAGACAAATACCTGTTCATGGGAGAGCTCACAGATAATGAATAACAAGAAGTTCAAATGTAACTGAGACGTATAACTGACCAGAATACGAAAAAGATCTTCAATGCTCTAGTGGGGGTCTGCATCCAGACCTTAAGTGTGCATGCGTGTGTGCATGTGTGGGTGTATATGGGAAGAAGAAAACACTTATAAAACACGCATACACACACTAAGTGATTACTGTGATTTTCTTAGTCTGCTTGGGAAGGCTGAATGAAAAATAATGTCAAACTTGTTCTGTATTCAGCTGTGGAGGACAAGAAATGCTGCTGCTAATAAAGGCAGATTTGGCAGCTGTGGAGCCTTGGCAAGGGTACAGAGTTCCTTCACGGCTACTGAATCGCTCCAGCTGTGCAGAGCTTGAAATGTATCTTGAAAGCACTGAAAGACAGCTGTCCTGCTCCACTGCCCCACTTGCCTAGCTGAGAGAGGATGAGGACGTTTTTAATTGTCCGTTTATGCGGTACTTTGGGTTCTCTGCCTGCCCATTCTCCCTTTTCCTGGTGCAATAACATAAAAGACCTTCTCCATGGGACAGGCAGCAGGTACGGTGTGACACAAGTCAGCCCAGTGCAGGATGAATGGTACTGCAGATTTATCGGCGAATGGTACTGCAGATTTCATCGAGGTCCTGTTGTTGTCAGAGGAAGAGACTGCTGCCAAAGGCATGCTTTGCATTATGGCAGGGTTGTGATAGTCACCCAGCTCAGTCAATTATATGGATCCTCTGTTGTTCTGCTCCACCAGGGTGATAAGATGAAACTTTTGTACCGTGTTCACAGTGAAGTTAGGAAGGTGGGATAAAAAGGAAAGTGTACTACAGTGCTTTATATCCCACTGGAGTAAAGTATTCTGCCTCCTGCAAAAATGTCAGCACGATTTAACAGGGAAGAGATCTTAGAAGTGGTGGCTGTGTCCTTCGCTATACCAGCAAAAGCCCAGAGCCATCTCTGCAATGCCTTTCAGAGCGTGCCCAGCTCTGCACGAAAGGCAGTCAGCAGGATTAGCCATATACTTAAATTAAGTATAAGCTCCGTTGCCGAGAGGCTAAATTAGGGCTTAACACTTTCTCAGTCAAGTGGCAAATATATTGGCCACCGGTTAGGTTTTTCTCATCCTTACTGTTCGGCTTCTTCCAACTGTTGGAGTGGGCACAGCTCCCACTCTCACTTCCAGCCCACCATACAACCCCACAGTGCAACATGCTGTTTGCCTCTGCTCTTTCCACTAGGACACTGCTGAGAAACCTCAACAGTATGATGGTTACAGGTCTTCCAATTTCCTGATGCAAGCTTATTTATGACCATTTCATGCTCTTTTCTTCTTGTGCCAATGTTGTTTCAAATAGCTGTTCTTCATTCAGGTGTTTCCCTGAAACATTTTGTCCAGGTGAGTGGATGTGTGGGCATGTGTGTATGTGCACACACTGAAAACTCTGATTTATTCCTATAGAGACCTGTCAGCCCTCATTTCTCTACACTAAAAAAAGCTGATGAATGTCTGCCCAGTTAGACCTTCCCTCATGTTTTTGGAGTCAATGAAAAGTTGTCCGTAGGGGAAAACCAAGTTTTGATTTGTGCCTTAGATAGCCCTTGTTAAGGCACGCAGCTATTTCACAGCAGGGAGTCACCACCTTGGTTCTAGGAGCCAAACAGGACAATCTGGACTGCTCTAAAGGAATGCCAGCAGAGTCACACCTTGTTTTACCCAGATCAAGGTGGGAAATTTTAGTCATGTTGTTCATTACCATCTAGAGCCAATTTTTCCAGCAAGGGAAAAAAGTGTCACTGTCAACAAGGTAAAAAACCCAACACTATTATTTCTCAAAACTACAACAAAAGGATTTTTCTTTCTTTTTCTTCTTGCTCACTGAGGCAAACATGTTGTTGCAGCCAGGGCCATCCTTTGAGGTGATGTGTAAGGTCAAAACTAAGGTTTGTTTTGGGGCAGCAGGTACATGGAGGGGTCATGGCACTGGGGGGACGACGATGACGACACACTAAGCTAAAAGGAGAGTTGCTGGAAGATAAAATAGGGAGTTGAAAGGAGTCCTGTGGAATGGGCCAGTTTAATCAGAATTCTAGTGGGGTTAGAAAAAATGCATTAACATGTTGTTCCTTAAGCATTGGGACTTAGGGAATATTTCTTGGGCTTCCTGTGGCTCCCTTCCATGTGGATTCTCTCATGTCGAGTAACTATGCTGAGCTCACATTGTGACCTTTCCTGCTAACTTAGTCTTTGTGTACCCCACAGTTAGTTTTCCTGAATATTTTAAAACATAATACTGTGATGCCTTTCCCCTTCCATCAAACTGCATTGAAATCAGCCAACAGTCTCAATAATTATTAAACAGGGGGTAAGACTGACAGACAAACAAACAACTACAACACAGCTGGATAATCCTCATTTCCTCAGGAAATGAAGCAAAATACTACAAACAGTGTCCATGTACTAAAGCTGTGCAATATTTTAATAAGAAGGATGTAGATGTTTCCCCATTGAGACCTTACTTGGCTTTTAGGCTGGCCTTTTTGTATTTCTTTCACCTTCCTTTGAAGATTAAGAGTTTGATTGCAGCTGGAGATGGGACACATAGCTTGCCTGAAAGTATCAAGCTATACCAGACCAAGCCTGAGGATCATATACACCTGCTTAAACTCACTGCCAGGTGCTGGGTCTGGGAGGAATTTCTTGCCTGGCTTTGCAGAGTGGAAGATTGTCCCCTTCCTAGCTTCATCTGTGTGTTTTCATTTAGGGAATTCCCTGATGTTGCCAGGGTCAACGCATCTCTCTTGTTCCCCTGTGGCATGCCATTGTTCCAGAGACTTGAAAAAACTCCAACATTGAAGCTCTGGCATTTTTTGGTATATATTGGTATGGACCTTATGGACCTTATGGACCTTATGGACTGTGTATTGCAAGATCACCTGCAGCAGCAAGAAGGGGGACTTGGTGACTCAGATGGTCCCTTCAGTGACAAAGTTCTTATGAACTATGCTGGGAGATTTACAATGGTGCCCATGGCTTGTTTCTTCACTCTTTAAACTGAATGATGACAAAGCATGGTCTCAGACACTCTTCCCCAGTAAGTACTAAGGACATTCCTCGGTGAAGATGAGAAGTTTTAGGTGACTGAGTTTTGGAGAGAAGAGCTCTTAGCTGTGTAAATTAATTCTGGAGATTAAAATAATTATATCTTAATTATTTAATTAAATTAATTCAATTTTGTTGACTCATTAAATCAGCTCCACATCTTTTGAGATGCATTTGTTTATATGCTACTATTTACTAATATTCCTGTTAATGATTTAAATTGCAGCTATGCTCAAGAAGTTTGAGATGCTTTCTGGAAGTAGAGGGAGGTCCTTCACTGAAAGACTTATTCTGAAATAGAGGAGGTGGAAAGGAAAAGAACACAGCATATAAATATCTTGTTGAGATATAAATAGCGCTATTAGCAGTGTCATGATAGATTACAGGAACTATAACAGCATCATCAAGCACAGATGATGCTTTTAATCCATCTGATGCTTTAGCAGGAACTAGACGAGCATTTGACACTTTAGATCTTTCTTGATGGTGCACATGGACTTGTTTCTGCACAGGAAGTCCAACTTAATGGGAGGTGAACCTCTAACACAGATAGCAGAATGTACATGACTGTCTCTGGTTGTTGGTGTATGGAGAAGTATGCTATTAATACAGCTGGTCACTTATTGTTGGTTACGTGTTTTATAAGAGCTACCATGACGGTGATTACCATCTCTTTGGTTGCATAAAGACTGGTGTCCTTGTCAGGCTACAGACAACACATTTGCTGAGCAAAGTTATAGTCTACTTATTTTAGCACAAATGTGGCATTCAAACCTCTCAGTAAGTTATCTAAAACCTCTTTTTTATGGTAAGATTTCACCATTCCAATCTGTGGAAGCTGGAAAACAAAATTTTGTCATGAAATACAACATCCATCAGACTTGCTAAAAGGTCAGAATAGCGTTTTCCAGCATCAGGTGATAGGCAGCCAGTAAATATAGTGACTTGCTGAGCAGTCACTTTGAAATGAAATCAAGCCAGGCTGAGGGACACCCAGACCACATGTCCACCCTGCATAGTAATGTGCCAGTGTGCACTCACAGCCTCTTAATTTCCCCTAAGGAGTGCAATACACACTGTAACTGTTCCTGTAGCACCCTTAAAACACAGGGGAGAGGATTCAACTCATTTGCTTTAGTCATCAAACTTTAAACTTGACCATTCTTAATTCAGACATGTGAACCAAGGTGCATACGGTGGCAGTGTAGTCATCTTCTCTAGCTAATAGACACAGAGATATGTCAGTGTTTAGAGGAAAAGGGGACATAGGTACCTCCAGTGGGAGACTAAAGTTTGGTGGGATGCAGCTGGGGTTGGTTTCCCTAAGACCCTCCAAAGTTAGTGGAGAGAAATTCAGTCCTCCAGAAGTTCCTTCAGAGGTGTAGCTTAAATAAGGTGCTCTGAAACACTCTTTGGATGACCCTTCTCTCTCCAGTGGCTGTAGATGGAGTCTAAGGAGCTCAGCCTATTCACTTGTCCACATAAATTTAGAGGACAGCAGGTAGCATGAACATCGCCCAGAGGTAACCTGGAGTGTGTTCGGAGTCACAAGACAGTTCATGGCTGAGTTCCATGGCAGCCTTGATCCTCTCCCATGGTGTGCCTATGTTACATTCAGCAGCCTATGCAAAGATCTTCTAGTGGATACAACTGGACAATTAATAAGGACAAACTGGAGAAATTAATAGCCTCCCCATAGAGACGAATGTCCTCCATTCAGAGGGAGGACAGTAAAAAGTGAACTTTCCCCTCTTTTATAAGCTCCAGCAAGCATTATGAGTGTCAGAGTAAGTAGGACTAAGAAATTGTGAAGGAATCCAGAAAAAAGATAAATGCCTTCCATATTTGAATACAACCATAGGCTATGTCTCCGCTTCTTTCTTCAGATCTCACATGCCTGAAAGCTTGCCCACTTTTTTCCATGCCTCTTAATCATTTGGACTAATAAAAATATTATCTTCTATAAACCATGGTTTTCATGTATACCAAGACCATCACAGCCAGAACCTTACTGACCCATATGTAGAACTCCTCTGCTCACTGAAGTAACCAGTGATTGGTTTTTCGTCCTTTACAAAAGCTCTTTCCAACCTCTGGATCTGTAATCCCCTTGACCACAGAGGAGGGACTGGCAAGAGCCAAAGCCCACACCCTTGTAGAGGCGGAGCAAGCCTTTGTCACTGTTCTCACCTCTTTCATTGCACAAGCAAATGGTACAGGACATACAGAGATATGTATGTCATCAGTACAGCTTAAATACATGTAGGTGTAGAAATAAGCTCTAACAAAGAGTTGGAAGGTATAAGAAAATTCAAGTGATTTGGCACTACTAATTTCCAGCTCACTGGAGCTTCCTGAACTAAACCAGTAGAAAATAAGTAATTCCACATCATTCAGCACAGACATGAAGCAAAAGTTAAGAACTGAGTCTGGAACTAAATTATTACAAAGACACAAGGTTCTGGCAAGAATGTACCTGCTTTGAAATTTGAAGACAATACATAAACTTTTCACATTTGGAAGTTTCATGTCTGATGATTTGTATCTACACAAAAGAGACAATAGGGTGGATTTTGGGTTTGGGTTTTCTGTTTTGTTGTTGTTTTTTTTTTTTAATCACAGTGGTATTACCAAAGTCTTGATTTGTCTTGACAATTTTGGAGAATCCTAGAGATACAATCTGGTTCAGAGCTCTTAGCACTTCACAAACCAGCATGAAAACATTGCCCCAGTCCTGAAACCCAAGACAAGCAGTGCTGCTCAAAGCCTGGGAGGTGGAGGAGACAAGGAAACACATACCACATTGATGTCCAGGTGTGAAGATAACTAGACTGTCTAGCAGGTCTGCGGTGGAGCATCTCTGGTTGGACACACAACAGCCTGGTCCACTCTGCACCCACGTGCTCTTTGAAACTCCACAAGTCTGAGCAGCTTTGCTGGTCTTTCTTTCTCTCTTCAGTCTACCTGCTCTTCAGAGTAATGGGACCTCAGGTTCACTTAAACCAGGAAAAAAGTAAACAGTTTCTAGCCAATGTAACTGCTACCATAACTATACAAATGGAAACCAAAATAAAGGCAGGCTGAAGGTGAGATCCAGACAAAGAACAAGTCAATTTTCAGTGTGAGATGATTCTGCATTTTGGGTCCTCCACAGTCCCACTTGCTTGGGTGTTTTTAACAGGTGGCTTCACACTCTACTTATTTGGTGGAAGCACAGGAAAGCTGGAAAATATGTCATGTTCTGAGATGGCAGGAAGCTCTCTCTGCAGTCACTCCATAACCATCTCTTCTGAGATGCCAGAAAATCGTGACCTCATGACAAACTTTGTCAAGTATGCAGTCAGCCAGGAGCCAGTAATAGCAGTGGTATCTAAACCACTGAAAAAGAACAATTCGAGACAGGGAGAACTAATATTGCTCAAGAAGAACTCAAATTAAGCCAATACATAAACCTAGACATTCTTATTAAACTGCCTAAACTAACACATCTTGCTATTTCTAGCATTCCAGTACAGTACATATATCCTAAACCACAAGGCATAAAGGATGGGGTTTCTAACCTCATTGGCAGCATGTTTTTTATAACACCATAAAGTTCATAAAAAGCTTGGCATGCACTGCTGGGTTCGTTTATATCCATTAGAGAAGACCAGATGAGCTTAACAGTTTTATTTTCACTTGAAGATCTCTCTGTACTGCAGGCTGTCCTGATGGCATCAGGCCTCAGCAACAACTGAAATACTGCGAAGGGGAATCAGGAGGACCATTGACCATAATGGGCTGGGAACAATGGTGTAAAATTGCATGGAATTTGCATGGAAAGAATGTGTGAACTAAAGCTACAACTTATCTGTTGGCCCAGGGGGGATAAAGGATGATGTTCCCACACAGTTTCAGTGACCTTTGGATTAAGGTTTGAAAATAAGGGTCCTGCTTGTCCTCCCAGGATCTCCAGTGAAACGTCTTCAAACCCTGGTTTGCACCCATGAAGCTGAGCAGCAAATCCTTTTTGTTCTTCTCCTTCTGATTGGAGCCTCCCTCCTGTATGGCTCCAAATAGAAACTGCATTAAGTGCTGGATTGTTCAGTTCTGTGACTTTGTTGATCTTACTCGTAATTTAATTCTGAGGCAGTCAGAAATCTCTTAAGTGCTTCCTGATATGCTGGAATAGCGAGAAGAATGCAAAATGAACTTCATTAGTTACTGCAGTTTCCATGAGAAGAGAGTACTATGTTTCTGGGAAGAATATAGCAAATTTCTAAAGGGATGCGTTAGAAAAGTGACTTCAAAGATATTTTTAAAGAGACAAGATCTTGATGCTGTACTTCCACTGGGTCATGCCTTGCATTTCTCCAGGCATCCCCACTCATTCTAGTGGGAGTCTGTGGAGTAAGGTCTCTTTAATGTAAATATCAGAACCTGGTAATTTAGGCTTAGTCTGTGGTTGTTATGTTTGTTACTAAAATCAAGAAGAGTCTTTATGCTAGACTGCAACCTTTATTAGATATGGAGTTAAACTTCCCTCTCTAATTTTAAAGTCTTTTGTTCTCCATTCTCATTCCAAGAGAACAGTGTTAAATAAATGGATTTTGCATGACAGAGCTGTTGATGAACAAGCTCTTCAGTCAAGTTAGAAATAAAAAATCTGATTCTGAGCTGATATAAATGCACATCATTGAGATGGAGTCAACAGCGATATATCAACTTAGGCTCACTGCAGTTCTGGCCCAGTGATTGTAATTTTCTTAGGGTAGGTGATTTCCTGTGATAAAATGATTATGAACTATCTGTTTGTTGACTTCAGCAGTTTCTGGAATCTGTCTTCTCTCTCTAAAAAATAGACATTTCAGGTAGACCTTAATGCTTTGGATATTACAGGACTGCTGTGATGGTGTTTGTAAGGGAATTCACGAGCTCATATAGTCCATTGCCAGGAAAGGATCAGTCCTACATAAAATAGGCCTAATATTTGTTTACCTAACCAGTTTTTTAAAATTTCCATTACTGCAGATTCCACAACAACGCTGAGATGAGTATTAGTAAGTCTAGCTACCTTGTAGAAGTGGATTGAGGAGGTATTATGTTTTTAAAAATTTTTAAGGATCTTCTTGAGTTTTTGACCACTCTTAAAGTTCTCATCAATTTGAAGGTTTCAGTCTGGCTTTCCCAAAAGCATCATGCGTCCTCAACCCACACTCATTATTTTGATAGTTTTGCTATTGCTCTCCTAGAGGCTTTCTCCCATAATCCTCCCACAAAACCACAGGCAAATTCAAAGCCCTCTTTTGCCTTTGATCACAGTATGTTTGATTAGCAGGCAGGACAGGGCCTAAGATCTTTGTAGCAATGAATTAAAAAACAAAACAAAAAAAGGCCCAAGAAACTCACTTGAGAATGACTGCACAGGCTACAGTGACTATCATGATGTGTATGAAGTTCATGGCAAAGGGGTTTGTAGGTCCTGGAGTCTTAGGGGGCATGAAAGGAAGGCAGGCACTCAGCCTACCTCAATGCTTTTATAAATCTGATCCACATCTATATGCACCTGGATACTTTAGGAGAACTATCTATCAGGAAGGGATATTTGACTCCAGTGGGCAGTGGATTGGGAGAAAGAGGTAGACTTTTTTTCCACTCCTGCTCTGCCATTCTGATCCTTTATAAAGTTTTTGTACCCCAAGAGGCTCAGTCACCATAGGGGTCTGCTGCCCTAAAGTAGCTGAAAATTACAGATACTCTAAAATGAAAGCATCTTCAGGCATTCACAGACAAAACTAAACTGCAAGGTAAGGACTGAGATTATACCAGCAAAACCGAGACTGAGCCAACATCTCTGTTGGTGCAAATTTTGGACAGTCCTACCAACCTACAGGGAACCCCATGACTGTCAACAGCACAGGTCTATCCAGGGCATACCGAAACGTTGGCATGGAAAATCCAGTCTGCACTTCATTGGCAGCACTATGCACTTCAGAAGATTAGCATCAAAGCACATCTTTCCATGGTTTTCCTTTGAATTAAGAACTGCAATTGTTCGCTTTGTAATCTGTGTTTTTACAAAGCTACCTCTCCCCAAAGAGCCCTAAAACATTTTGCAAGCCCAAGGCCTCATTCAGATCTGTCTTATATCGATATAAATGAAAATTATACTGATGGTAGATCAGAATCAAGCCCTTTGTGTAAACAGCATTCTTGAAACTCAGCCTTCTCTTGGGCAGAAATCAATCAGCATGCTTGTTTGGCTTTAACCCTCCTGTCAGAAGCAATAAACTTATTGCAGTGGGAATTGAGAGTGTGCATCCAGTAATCACTCCACGTTTGATGCCCTAGAGTTGACGAGGCTGATGGGCAAAATTCCTCAGAATAGGAATGGCCTCTTAGAGGAGGTCAGAAATTGCAAATATCACAAACACAGTATAGCAAGGGGATGTCAATACTATGGTTTTTCCCCAATTTTAGTGCAGATGACATTGTTAAGAAGTCACATCTTGCTATAGAGGTAATGAAGCAGTGTGATTTGTGGATCTCTGTGTATTTTGTAACAGAGGTGCAGGCCCCAGTATCAAAAACTTATATCTCCTGACAATAGACTTGCATTTTCACAGGTCGTTTTAGAGCAGCTCACAAGTCCAGAGAGTTGTATTGACTTGCAGTTTGAAAACCCTTGGCTTAAATCACCAGCCTGTAACACAGCTGAGGGTTCTGAGTATTGTTGTGATGAAGGACAGATAAATAACTTGTATGGAGAAAGGAGAAGAATGATTGCTAACCAAGTGACATGGTTTCTACTGAGCTTTCAAGCACTAGCTTTCACCTCCACGATATCAGCACGCTGCCACTTTAAAAACCATTTGGGGACAGGGACAGTCTTTCACTAAGTTTTCTTGATAGTTATCTGCAAATGAAAAAAGGTAGGGAGGAGACAATAGGAACAGGTAGCACACTTTTTCTTCTCTCCCGGCTTATTTCACTCCACGTAAGCCTTAAACTGCTCAGTGCAAAACTCTTCCCATGGGATATCCTGAGGCATCAAAATGTCTCATTTTAATTCATTGGCATTTCTCAGCTAAGGCAGAAAAAACCCAAAAGTGCACGTGTGTGTGTAGGGTGGTTTGAAAACAAAATAAATAATCTGAGGCAACCCTAGAGAAAAAAAACAAACAAACAAATAAATAAATTTTTACCTGGTTTTGCTTTCAAGGCAGGAGCATTGCCAAGGAGAGCAAGCTCGCTCCGAGTTCTCTGTGGGGTGTTCCTGGATTTTGCGCTACAGAAACACAGCACATGGAAAGCATCGAGAGAAACAGGCTACCACCCTGGGTCCACATTCTTCTTCCCCTGTAAACCCTTCAATAAAAATGCCCCTACCTTGAAAGCACAGAGCTCATTTGAGGTCCTCAGTGGAGAGCTCAGATCTCCCTTTGCCCGCTCCCCAAAAGGGTTGCTTTAAATAAATAATGATGTGCTGTAAATAAATCCAGGATTGTTTTCCCTGGAAAGATTTCTGAGGAGCCTGGGCAAGAGCAGAATGAATGTGGAGGAGCGTTTCAAACCAGAAGGAGAAGATATGCAGCGTTTTAGCTAACTCGCACCACTAAATCAAAGGGACAGATCTAAAAGACCCAGCAGGAGTGGTGCATACAACAGCAAAACCTCTCCTTGGAGGTGTTATTCCCACCAGTTGCTTCATTAGTAGCCTCCCCTCCCGACGCCTGAGTACACCCTGCTAGATGAGAATACACCCGGAGCTGTCGGGGCTTGTGTTTGCTTAATAGCATCGATTGTTTTTAATTATCTGGCTGCAGTTAGGCAGCTCTGCCTTAGTGTCAGACGGTCCCCGGGGAGGCAGGGCTGACGCCTCGCAGCCCAGTCAGCTGAAGCCGCATTCCCCCAGTGCTGGTGGCAATGACACAGCTACCAGAGGAACTAATACCAAGCAGCATCTGAAAGCAATAAAGTAAATGAAAACTGCGGGGAAGCGTAAGCTGCAGGCGTCCGGGTGGGAGCAGCCAATGCGTTTGGTTTTATGGAGAGAATTCATTAGCAGCCATTTTTATCCTGAAAGACGTCCCAGTCTTGGAGATAAGGTTCCTGTTGAGATATTTCCTTGTCATTCATGGGTTTTGATCTCTAATTTTCATCTTCATTTCTATTTGATTGCTCTCAGATGCCAGATTCCTCTTTTCCCCCTCTTACCAAATGACTTTGCAGTGGCAAGCTTATAGAGGGCTCAAGAATTTCTGCCACTAAAATGAACATTCACAACCACTCCAAATACCTCCATTCCTGTAGCAAAAGGACTTGTGTTTTCCTCCTGCCAATGCACAGTCAGTTCTCAGCACAGGTTGGCAGGACAGAGACCCATAACACACCATGGAAATGTCCATCCTATGAGGGCAGCAGGAACGGTACCCATTCCCATAGAAAAACTGCCTGAAAAGCAGACCCTGGCAATGTGCTTAAGCCCAGATTGCTTAAACTTAACTCAGAAAAGTCTCTTTGGTTCATTTTATCTATAGATGCATCATGCTTTTGATTTCACTGGGAGCACCCCACAAGCCTACCTTGGAGTCTGATTCACAGGAGAATTGCAACCTGTAACTATTTAATAAAAGCGGACGCACAGGCTTCTGAAATGCAAGGGTATCGCAGCCTGCAGCCCACTATTTCCAGAAAGTCTATCAAACAATGGCAGGCAGATGGAGCAATAGCAACAAAAAACCTGAAACATCCCCGAAAATTCACATCTTGTGAGTGCAAATAAGATTGCAGCAAGCTATTGTTTGGATTTAGACCCGAATTAGCTTTGCATGCTCCTGTAACTCACGTAAAGAGGATGAATATAGCTCAACTCACCTGTCTGAACTCAAAACTCTTTCAGATGGTTTGCCCAATTTAATGGTCAGGGAGGCATATCTGGTACTGTGCAGAAAATAAATACATTCTGCTTCAGCTTTTTGCAAGTTCCCCGAATCTATCAATATCATGAGCTAGAGGCCAGCTTCATTTCTGTCGCTAGGAAAAGGACTGATCTCTGACTTCAGAAAAGTGCCTTCTCCAGCCCATTTACCTCAAGCTCTCCCCTTGGAAGAGAGGCATTTGGGTGTCCCATTGTTTCCACTTGCCGCTGGGGTAGCCAACCGTCCTAAGGACATCGGTGTCCCTAATGCTTAGTCAAAGATGTTGAAGGTAGATATCTCTTCCGTCGTGCCACTGTTACTTTGCCACACCGAGCCTCCGACAAGCCAGTAATGGACTGGATGAGCCTAACCCAGGAGATGCTCAAAGGGAATTTGTATTCAAGGGAGTCTGAAGCCTTGGGAAGGATACCAAACGCCTCTGTTCGGAGTAGGGTTTAACACAGATTGAAAATCTTCCATATGCTTCAAGGTTTTCTGCTCCATTCCCAGGGATGCTTTGCAAGCATGTCCACCCTAATTAAATTATTCCAAATAATTACATTGTTTTTAAAAACTACCTGTCAAATATATACATATATATATATATAATTTGTAACTTGCATGGTCACAGTAATACATCAAGTTCTTGAAAGTCATTGAGTCCTGCATCAAATTGCCTTCAGTCTAAATTGTTTTATTCTGTTCAATTGGGTTATAAAACCTTGGCCACCTAGTGAATCTGGTAGCGGCTATAAATCTCTGCAGCTGGGAAACTGGAAGGCAGCCCTGCCTACCTTACAATGAGAAGAAACCCCGCTTCCCATTCCAATTCAGCAGCGCCTGCACAGTATAAAGACCTTTCTGAGCAAAATCCTTCAAAAATAGTAATAAAGAACCGAGGGGAGCCTGGGGAAGAACACGTAATTATGGATGTTATTTGGAGGGCTCTGCTATATTTTGAAGGACATTTTGAAAGCCACAGCAGTGATGGGATGGGATCTTTACTCTGCAAGATTTTGCAGGCATCCTGCTGCAAGGCATTTGACAGGACACATGCAGCACCACCATACCACCGCCCAGCTATATCACTTTGTTGTACCCACTGCTTGTAAGGCCCCTAGAAACCCAGTGAGCTACAGTGAATGTTGCTGAACATCCATTTCCCAAGGCTATTGAAATAGGTTTTTTGTTTTTTGGTTTTTTTTTTTGGTGAATGGCCAATGAATAAAACAATCCTGACGGAAGAAAACCGGCCAATTCCTGGCTTCTGTGTTAGGACTGAATAAAGAGGATCAGCTCACACAGTAGGCAAAAAGGATACAACATACTTGTGATAAACGGGTTGCCTTTTATTCTGTTTTCTATTAAATTCCATGTTTTCAGTTTTCCTTCCTTCAAAAAATTAATATAAATCCTTGTACAACATTGAGGTCAGACAACAGCCCTATAGCTGCCCAGAACATCTCGTCCTCTCCCTGCTTTTCTTACTTAACCATGGAGCCCAAATCTTATTTTCCAGTTACATGAGCTACCCATGACTGAATGAATGCATCATTCCTACTAGCCAATTCACATCCTTCTTCCAGAATTTGGGGACAGAGACTATCTGTCCCCAAGCCTCCCTTCCTCCTCCTATGTGGTCATTCCCATTTCTATAGCCTCATCCTCATTTGTTTTGACTTGCAAATTCACCCATGTCCCTAATCAAAATGAAGGTGATGGTGTGTTCAGCAGCTGAGCCAGTCTGACACTGCACAGGAGGAGAACCTGCCTCTCCCCTCCCATCTCCAGGGATCCCACTCATCACTGGCACCAACATGGGTACTGGTGGAGCAGTTTTCCGAGCTGGCTCAACTTGCTTAAATAGCAGAAAAACTGGTCACGTGCTTTGCTGGGGTAGTTTATTGATGGGCTAAAGAGCTGGCACAAGACATGGGGTGAGGCTGCGTGACGGTGGTGGGGAGATGGGAAAGCATAGCAGAGCCTTTGCTTGCTGGCAGAGGTAAGTGATCTCTTAAGCCATCTCACCCCATCTCACAGAACTGCACCCTGAGGCAAAGCATTTGTTCAGTTTTGGTGCCATATTTTTAATCTCTTTGCTCTCCCTGAGTTGTTCTCTCCTATTCCTCTAGCTGAAAAACCTTCTGGTTTTGATTTTAATTTCCTTTGCAAGGTTTAACTCAGCTTGACACTTGGTGGTTCTCACAAGCCCTCTATGCTTTCTGACCTCTAAGATGTGGCTTCTTTTGCTGGTCAGGTCTGTTTTTCAGCCCTTGTAACCTTTCACTCTGCCCGCTCCAAATACCCTGTTTGAAGTGGATCTTGCACTTGGCTCAGTCTGGAGCCGCCTTCTGCGGTATTGGTCCCTGTTCTGAGCAGGGTACAAGAGCAAAGGGTTTTTTCCACCCTTGCCTGAAAAGTATCCTGCACATCCTTCACACAACAGTCCTAGAGCTCTTCATCCCCATTGGTTTTACAGATAATTCCTCTAATTTATTTAAATTTGCCCCTTTGAACCTAAGCTACAGATCCCTTTTTTAATACTTTCATTTTATTTACATGGATTCATCTCATGATCACAGATCCAAAATAATTATTTTCTCTAGAGTTCTCACTGTCTACAAAATCAAATCTAAAATCTCATCGTCTTGTATTTGTTCTGTAACCAATTACTGAATGCGTCAGCCCCCACTGAGGACTGTATGGACCTTTCTTGGTAACATTTATTTTCCAGTACATGTGTCCAGAATTAAAGCTTCCCATAATGATACAATTCTCACTTGTATATCTATTGCTCCATATATATATATGCACTCATATATATATGTATATAAGAAAGAAATCTTTAGCTTAGAGTCCAGCCTGGGAACATCTAGGAGATTCCTAGTATGACTCAGCTTGAATGTCTTTAGCCAGCTTACCCTGTATCACTTAGACCCAAATGTGTTTTGCTCTGCCAGTGCAGCCAGTTCTTACTTCTTGGCAGTCTCTCCTTCCATTGCTGTATAGCACTACTTCTCCCTCCAACCTTTGTTTCTGTCTCTTCTGACCAGCGCCTATCCCTCATTTCCTGCATTCCAGATACGAAGCTATTCCACCATATTTGCATTATCCTTATAATATCCTGTCTAACATCCTGCGTTGGTAGTTCAAGTTCCTCCATCTTATTGCTAATGTCTTTTTAATAAGTAGACAAATATTTCAATGCTTTTTACTGGCCAATATAATTTTCCCACCTGCATTAGACAAAATCTACTTATTATCAAATTACCTGTTTGATTATTGATTGCAGCAATAATTTTTCCTTTCCACAGAATTCATTCTACTGTCTGACTTCCCTGTACACACCATTTTTTTCCCCTATGCTACTGAATCTCGTCTTCCTCTGTGCTGAATCCCGGTGTAAGGATTACATAGATATCTCCAAAATCTCCCAAACTTGCTCCCTTGTTTCTCATTTCAGTTTCTCGTGAGAGCTTCGTACATGTTATTTTTAATCCTACAATGCCACTCTCTTTACTGAGGTAAAGTCAATCCACTGAATCTCTTTTTCATTAGTAATTCCCCGTAATCAACGGTCTCAAAACCATCTTTCCTGATGAATATTTGAGGCACTTGCTGACCTCCACGTAATGACCTCACCTACCCTTTACAAAGGCTGAAAGACTCATCCAAGACTTCTTTGAATGTCTCTCCTAAGTGGGTGTAATAATTCTTGATTCCCCCTCATGTCCTTTGGTGACTTGCTTTAGCTTCCAAATCCATGTTGTAATCACTGCTCACCTCTGGACCTTTTCCAATGACAGGTCAGTCAGGTCTTCTTGGCAAGGACCCTCCTGTGTCCTATCTTTCTGGGATGGGTATGGATCAGCAGGGCTCTTCCTCCTGCTTGCAGATGAGTGGATGAGTGCATACTCATCTGTCTCTTCCCCCGTATTTTACACTCTTACCTCTTTGTAGCCTCAGGTCCCTGGATAGCTCAGTTTATCTTCTTTTCTCGTTGAACTACTTGTTGTTCTCTTTCCTGTTGGTTTTTCCTCCCCTTTCTGCAATTCCTCATCCCTGTTGCTCCTCTGCTAGTCTTTTCCACACTTCTACAAATAACTGCAATCAACCAGTAATTTACCTTTCCAGCAGATGTCTGAAAGACGTGAGATGTCCGTGCAGGCTCCTTGCATCTCCAGCAAGTTTTCAGTTCCCCCGCTGAACTCCACTGTTGTCTCCGAAACATCCCTATATTTCCTACCTCCTCTTCTTTGAGGAAGGTAAATACCATGCGTAAGTGTTCCAGTATATCTAAACTAAGATACCTCCAGCATATTCTGCATTCATCAATCTCAGCATGTCTTTGGGTCACTTCTATTTCTGCTTCATTGACCATTATTAACAAAAATAATGACAGACATGCTCAGCCCACTACTAAAAACTCCCTTGCTTGTGGCTCCTACCATACGAAACAAGTACTACAGGGCAAGGTAACGTCACCTGGCATTTTGCTTTTAGTATCATGTCTCTCCTCCTGGGGTGATGTAATTGGTGTGAAATATTGTATCCTTTTATCTAGATGTGACAAAAAAATATAGCTCAAGTAGCTCAGGACCTACTAGGGTTTGACCATCAGTGTCTGCATGAATAAGCAACCTTGTCCCTCATTATGTACATGGACAAGGAGCATGTACATGGAGAGCCTTGCTTTCTCCTCCAACGTGTCTGCCATATGGGAAAACTGGCCAAGGTCACTTCCTCCTTCTGGTAATTGAGGAAAGCAGGGATCACACTCTGGCTTTTGGAATTAAAATCTGGTTTCATCTGTGTAGCTTGAGTGGCAAAGTAACATGCTGCTCATACCTAAGGGCCTGGGTTGGAGCCACAGTTATGGTGTTATTAGAAAAGTTTCCTCTGAACAGCAGAGATCTGGTCTCTAGATAGCTTAACCCTGCATTTTGGATTCAGTATCTGCAGGATGAGTTACTGTGCAGAGTTTCTAGTGTTTAGTAAGGTCTCTACTCACACTGCATCTTCTCCTGTCACTGCTGTCTCTTTCTTCTCCTCAAGCATCTGTTTTCCAAAAACTTGTAGGCGCTTAATATCTCTGAGATCCTGAAAAACTTAGTCAAAATTGGCTATGTGGCTGAATAGTTATTTAGGAAAAACAGCAAATACACACAAACATGGCACATACAAATCCCAACTATGTTACAAAACCAGGCAAAAAAGGTATTAATATGTATTCATCTTAGCTAAGCACTGACAGCAGGGCAATGAATTATCTTTGCCAGTCCTATTTTCACTTGAATGGTTTTCCTTTTATCCCCTGTGGTGTTTAAGGTCTTCCAAAAGAAATACAAATGATCATTGGAAATGAATAGCTGGTTGTGCATGGGTGTTGGGAGAGTGCTGAAAATGGGCTTTCACTCTGCATTCAGTGAGAAAGTGAATCACTCTCACACAAAGCTAGAGCCTCAAATGTGAGGGGAGAGAATGAAAGCAGGATGTGATTCTCAGATGACATTTGGTGCTGTTTATCTAGTGGAACAGTGCATAGATTCGGTGTAGAGGAAACACGGCATCTCACTGCTGGGGAGCAATTGCATTCATTTTGAAGTGATCTATTAGCTCTCAGGTCCTTTAAGAATATGGGGAATAACATGAAAAGAGGCAGAAAAGGGGAGGAAAAAGTAGAATGAGCTATAGGGCCAGTCTGAAGGCTCTGGGAAACTGTGGAGGGGCAGAAGTCTGGGTTTAGCAGGCTGTCATCTGCCTCAGCTATGCCTGTAAAGATGATTTAATTTGTTCTTGAACTTTACACAGAAGTCTCAATCCTGCATAAAAGTAGAATCCCAGAGCTGGAGATACAGGGATCCAGGAGCTAACCAGAGGCTCTGAGGTTGTACGGCATTAAAACCTACCTCATTATTCTACTTAATGCAAGGGTGGCCTTAAAAGAGTCAGCTGTGTGGGGGGTATGTGTGCAAATTTAGCATGTTTGAAAACTGAAATTGAGTTCAAGCACTGCATAACAGATGTGCTGGAGGTAGTTGCTTCCTTTCCTTGTACCCTTCCTCTGCCCATCTTCCCCGCTTCATGCCCACACCTTGCTGGTGCCTCCAACATCCACCCCCTGGCCAAGAAGGGCCATATCCCCTCCATGTATTTGCAAACTTTAATTACCATTGGAGTTTCATAGACTGTAATTACTATTTTTTCATTCTCTTTGTTACTGGTGCAATGAATAGTTATTTGTAGTTTATCAAAGTTATGTGCAGCATCTGTCCTGGCCAGTGAGAAAAAAAACCCAGCAGCCTGCTCAAAAAAGCAGTGATTTAAAATAACTGGCAAAGATGCTTCTGCTGGGTCAGAGTGACAACAAGCACAAAGGAATCTCACTCATCATCAGTTTGGAGGTTAATATTATGGGTATGTAAAGTCTGCTTGCTCTTGGATTCAAACCCCAGCTGATGTAGATCAATGAAGTGTCATTGATTTCATTTCCACCAGCTCAGCCAAGGCAGTTCCAAGAGACATGAACACATGTTCAAGAGACATCCTCATTTAGCTCATCATTTCTTCTCAGAAACTGCTCCCAGTGTTCCTGCAGCGCAGGGAGAGCAATGACTCAAAGCGAGAGAAACCTGTCCTTGAGGCTAGACTTTTAGCAGCGGAAAAAAGGAGCAAATCCTCAGTCTGTACAAGCAGACAGAGCTGAAGGGCTGCAGGAGAACTCACGTCTGCCTACACTTGTGGATCTGCCTGTGCACCCTGCCCAGTGTTACTGCCACCAGTGGGACTTCTTGAGATTGTGCTCAGTGTGGGCACAGGGGAGAAAAATACTGGCTTGTTCAGAAAGAAAGTGAATAACTCTCCAACATAGCTTCAGCAGCGTGTGATCGTCGCTGATGTATTCTTCCAGGCAGCGTGGCCTTGCTGACTGGTGGTACCTCTTCTCTGGGGCAGCGGTGAGTCATCATAACATGAGTTCCTACATGTTTTCAAGGTGTGGACGCTCCCCAAAAAGGACGGTGAAGAGCACAGAAAAGTGGAAGAAGGTGCCATCCCCAAAAGTTGCCATCTGCCTGGTTAGCTGGGGAAGTCCGGAGGGAGACCCGAAGCCCATAGCTTTCCCCCTGGCAGCTCCGGGTGTGTCCCTGTCCCCTGTCCCTACCGCACCCAGTGCTCAGTGAGTCTGCTCCATGGAGGGGAGATGTTGTTGAAAATCTGATTTCCTGATTTCCGTGCTACGTCATAGCTGAGCTTATATGACTGGCTGGGACCCCACTGGTGGGCAGGGTGCTGGGCTTGGGTGTACCTGGCTGGGTGTCCCTGGTGCTGTCCCCCTCACCCAGGGGTGGATACATGCCCCTGCACCCTCTCCAGGTCTGAATTTACTCTAGCAGTAAAAAGCTGTCCATGCTGTCTGCCCTGTCACAAAAAAAGTATGCCCATCCTCACAGAAAACAGCAGACCCGCAGAGAGTCTGGCTCCAGCACTCCTGAGCGCCCTGTTTGAATTAAGCACTTATTTTAATTTGTAGGAGATTTGCAAACTTTAATTACCGTTGAAGTTTCATAGAGCATAATTACTATTTTTTCATTCTCTTTTTTACTGGTGCAATGAATAGTTATTGGTAATCTGCCAAAGTTACGTGCAGCATCTGTCCTGGCCGGTGAGAAAAAAAATCCAGCAGCCTGCTTAAAAAAGCAGTGATTTAAAATGACTGGCAAAGGTGCTTCTGTAGGGTCAGAGCGAGAACAAGCACAAAGGAATCTCACTTTTTCTTTTTTTTTTTTTTTTGGTGGCAGTGTCTGGGTGGTGGCTCATTATCAATTGTAAATTACAGGGGGTGGAGAAAGGGGCATGAATGACAAAGTTCAGAAACAGCATCTGCTGAAGAAAAACAAATGAGGTGGGGGGCAAAGCAGGAAAAAACAGATGAAACACTGTAATTGCTTGGCAACAAGTTGCTATTGTAATTTAGAAAATTGGAAGCATCCGTTCTCAAACAGTTCAAGCTTTATTTCATTTCTTCTTTATTTTTGACTGCAGCCCTGTTTTGCGATCAGCTGTGTCCTCCTGTAGGATTACTGGCTCTCCCTCACACAGAGCAGTAATGGACCCCTCGTGTTTGGTTATGGGCCATCGACGAAAGCGTTTTGCGATTGTTTCGCAGTGCAGTCATTTAACAAGATTAGAGATAATTTGCCCTTTGGAATGCAAAACTGTTTCTACAGGTGCTTAAGCTTCCTGGCTTTTGGATTAGAGGCCTCATTTTGTTTTGTGCCATTGCATTCAGTGAGGTCTCCAAGGACTGTAAATAAATGAACAGCTACCCTCCGCAGCTGTGAAACTAATTTTCCAGCCTGAGCTACAAGAGTTGCAGCTTAAAAAGCTCAGTGGATGCAGATAAATATGTGCATGCTAATGTATTAAACATGCTGATTAACTAATACTGACTGTGCCTGAATGCAAGCCATTTGCCAACCGGGAGACTCTGGAGAAACAAGCCTGACCAGAGAGGCAGCAGGTTGCTGGAGGCAATCAGGAGGTGCAGGGGTGGTAAAAGGGGTGATGACCGTTCTCCATGACGCTGGCAGACTTCCT
>NW_010535981.1:0-2184 GCF_000687285.1 Phaethon lepturus
ATGCGGAAAAGGGCACCTTAATGCTAACGCACCTTCTTGTTTGCCCCTGCTGTGTTAAGCCTCAGGGCGGTTAACGGTCAGGTTTTTCGACCACAAACTTTGCGCCTCTGTATTTTTCATCGAAGCTTTGCTTTTGTTCTTTGCCCGTGTCGGCATGGGCTGGAGGCCCTCGGCAATGCCCAAACCGGAACAGCTTGTGGAAACTTTAGGGGGACTGCTGGTGAAGCGTGTCATGACGGTGTCGAGACTCGGTTTAATTTCTGGAAAAGAAGGGAGGTTAACACGTGAGAGACAGAAATGGCTGTTCTCTTTGTAAATGAAAGGTCGTGTTACTGAGCACTGGAGGGTGGATTTGTGAAAAATGAGCTCCTCTTGGCGAGGAATTAGAGCGAGCCTCTGAATTTTTTTTTTCCACTTGTGACCTTTAAAGATGCTACTCTTGGATTGATAAGCAGGCTGATGCTTTTAGCAACCCAATCCAAAATTCTTTTCTCGTAGAAAGACTATCTTTCAAACGCCGTGGGTATTGCTTTCAGAAGACGTTCCTGTCCGTAACCCCCTCTGGGGAAAGAAGGGATGCGGTGATGGGATCTTAGCTGGCAAACAGGGAAAAGTCAGACTTGTTTCAAATGAGGGAAGAGGTAAATCTCCTATGGTCTAGAGCCTCAGCCTAAGGACTTCCCAAACCTCCTTTCTTCTGGCAATTCTACTTTATCCTTCTTTCATTTTGTTGCCAGGCTTGAGGCGCTCCTGCCCCGCGGGACAGCGGAGAAAGCTCAGGGAGGTTGACTTTGCACCCTGAGCCCGGAGATGCTCTTTTACCTTCTGTGCCGCCGAGGAGGTGCGTTTGGAGGCTGGCGAGAGCGGGGTTGGGGAGCCTGCTGCAGGTGGCATGCCGCTTTTTGGGCTCCTCTGTGCCCCCCTTCTGCCCGCTCGCAGCTCCGCTGGGCAGCGGGACTCCCAGGAGCGGGGGATTTCAGGAAACCGCGGCGCAAGCGGCAGAAGCAGCGGAAGACGTACTGAACTAAGAAAAAATGCTTTTATTTGCAGTGGACAGCAGGTCCGTTTTGTTCAGGTATGCTGACGCATCCTGCAGAGAAGGCTGCCCGGTCCTCGCGGCTCTCTCCATTAAATGGCCTCTCAGGCTTGGCAGTCTCGCTAAGAGCCTTTCACTGCGTTTATTTTATGCTCCTGGAGTGCTTTTGTCACCGAAGCGATGCGACTGTCGGCGCCCTCAGTATTTCAGTGCCCGTAGCAGGCCTCTCCCGCGCTCTGTCTTCTGCTGCCTGTATCATACGGTCGAGCTCCGGCTGTCCGGGGTGGTCAGACGGGACCGTGTTTCTTACAGGGCGAAGCTTTGCTGCAGCGAAGTCGGTGCTTTTTTGGTGATGTCTCCTCTCCTTGCCCTTGGCCAACCCTTATCTTCCAGGCCAGGCAGAAACCGGAGGACGTGGCTTCTATGCAAACTGCGCTCTAAACCTCGCGAGAGCAATTAACGTGGATAATTCTGCCGTTTCGTTTTGTTGCCCGTTACTGGGGGGGATGTTGATGCACGAGTGATTCCCTCGCCGCGGTTCCGGGACCGTTTTCTGACCCGTTTCTCTGTTTTGCAAAGTTTGCCGTTACTTAACCCCCACGACGTCGTAACGTGTGCCCGTAACGCGGTTTTCCTCTCTAATACGTGGTGGACTCCCGCGACGAACAGCGGACGGGCTGCCCTTCAGCTTCAACGACGTCAGCGAAGGAGGAGGCACGCCGTGCTGCCTGGTCTGCCCCGGTTTGGGCTCCATCCAGGGGTGAGCCCTGACGGACAGCTTCTCCTCAGCAGGTTGTTTACCGCCCCATCCTATTTTAAGATGCTCCGACCGCTTGTTCTCTGTGGACAGAAGACGCCTTCGCATTTTTACTTGGGCAAAACTTTCTAAGTAAAGACGTGGACTTTCTAGTTCCCGTACAGGTTAGGAGACAGCAAAGACTGTGTGGAAAAACCTGAAAGCAGTAAAAATGCTTTTGGAGACCGTCGCTCCGACTCTCGGAGCGTTGTCTTTAGCTAAATGGCGCGCTGAGGTCTGATACGTCAAAGCAACGTTAGGAGGCACGAGCACGCACGCTGTCTGCACCTTTCCTCAAGAAGAACGGTCTCCCTTCTGCGGTAAGACGGCCTGGCCCCGCCCGCAGAAAGCT
>NW_010535981.1:2253-3488 GCF_000687285.1 Phaethon lepturus
CTTTCCCGGGAGGAGAGCTGGTGGAAGGCAGTTGTGATTACGCTCTTTATTTTACAGCCCTCACTTGTGAACGCCGCCCTTATTTAAGTATGAGGCTTCGGCGGCGCCGCAGCAGGGCAATGGCGGCGCGATGGAAATCTCATCGGGCCAGCCAAGTGTCCTGGTTTTGAGCCAGACATCTGGGTTTGGGGTTTTCGGGGCATTCTTCAGTAGCATTGGGAGACCTCGTCACGCAGTCTCTCCGGGGTATTGTGCGGAGAACGGCGTTCCCAACCGATTACAAAACCGGTCTACATCAGTAATGAGCTCTTACTTTGGGAAGGGGCGGCGGGAAGACAAAAGCAACGCTTTCAATGCAAGCCGCGAAACCTTTTCGCGCGAATAGATGTGGGCTCCTTAATTGGGATCGCCGTTCAAAATGTTCCCACTGGCGGCGGGAAGACAAAAGCACCGCTTTCAAGGCAAGCCGCGAAACCTTTTCGCGTGAATAGATGTGGGCTCCTTAATTGGGATCGCCGTTCGAAATGTTCCCTCTGGCTGTGTGTCCCAGGCTCCAGCCCGGGGCGGGGGTGCCGTCAGCAAAGGAAAAGCGGCTCTTTTCGGATTTCGCCGTTAATGATTTTTTGGCAACGGTGACGGGGCATGGTGGAGCATTTTTCCGACCGGAAAAGTACTCCAAGTCTCCACCGAGACGCAGTTGGGCAAGTCTCACCGCAGCAAAAAGATCGCACGGCACTTCGGGAAAGCAAACCTTCTTCCAACCTCCCGCACCGTCCTCCTTAGCTGCGACGTGATCGGAGACGGAGGAGCGGCGCCGGCCGAGCTTTGCGTCCCCGATCGCCCCCACCCCAGCGGGTCTTCAGAAAGCGGCAGACGCCGCGTCACGTAGGCTGGCGGCCGTCCTCCGTGCCTCGTGGTGGGGGTCCCGTTCGGCTTACGTAGTGTGCACGAGAGCAGCACTTCTCCACCCTGCCGAGGTGGCGTTGGGACACGGGGTGAATGCAGCCGGGCTGCGCCACGCACCAGCTGCGCCTCGGGTGCTGCTCGAAGTCCCGAAGCACCAAAACCCTCTTGATTCACATCAGTCGGCACCGGCTGAGAAAATCTTGCAGCTTCGAGGAACGCGGCAGCTTTGCAAATGGGCGGGCTCGCGGTTTCTGGGTTCAAGCTCCCCTTCACAAATAATCCCAAGCAGAAGCGCGGCGGCGTTGCGAGCGGCGTGGTGGGACGCCCAC
>NW_010535981.1:3519-5126 GCF_000687285.1 Phaethon lepturus
GGAGATGGGCGCGTGACTTGCCTCTCGGTGTAGGTTTTGCTGATGTTTCTTTGGAAAACAAACCGAAAAGCCCCCCGAGGCAGCGTGAAAAACGGGGATTTGAGTGAGATGACAGGTACAGCGTATATCACGGTTCGGTCTGAGAGGCAGCGGCAGGACTGCTTCCGTAACGCCACTGTGCGTCCTTGCAGCCGTACAGGCCGTTGCATATTTGGGGTAAACGAGTGCAAGGTCGCCCCTTCACGCGGCACGTGACTGGTAGGAGGTTTGGGGGGGATCGGCGTTTCCCATCCTGCAAACCAGCGCTCGCAAACGTCCCAGTCGTCGCCACTCATGTCCCAGGGAAGGACCAGCCGGGCAGATCGTGGTCGGTGGTATTGCGTGGCTGCGGGCAGCCTACGCTTGAAGAGTGGCAAGTTGAATTCGTTGTATCGCGTTTCAGATTGAAATGAAGAGCGTGGCAGCTGAATTTCCTTCTTTTCTAATTCCCTGCCCCTGTTTGATTACGCTATTGTTTCTTTGGGCATGTTAAAATAGAATTTGACTTCACTCGTTACCCGTTGTCCCCCGCGCGCTCGAAATCCTTCGCTTTGTGCAGCAAGGCTCGCTGATGAGCCGAACGGGGTTCGTTTTTTTAGGGAATTCTACGAAACGGCATACCCGTAAAACCTCATGGTTCACGATGGTTTGTTTTGTTACCGTAACACAACCCAAACTAAAAAGCTGTTGGTCAACCAGCAAAGGCTGCTCGTGGCTGTCTCTGGGTAGCAGGCAAAGGATAATTCATCCCCAACAGGAGCAAAGCGCACGCTCGCCGATCGCTTTCCCGGCGTGCTGCTTAGATTTCCATGTTCAGGGTGGCAACGGGAAGACGAGCTGCTCCCGAATTCAACGTACGCGGCAGGAAAACAACATTTTCCTGGCTGGAGTAACCTAGCTCGGTTTCGGTGTCAAGCACGTCGTGTCAGTGCCAGAGTGTTTTTCCACAAAACCCGAGTGTTTTGTCTCATCAGCTGAGCTCAATAAATTCCGTTCACGGGATCGTTATTCCGCGGTACTGATTTTCAAGCAGCGACCCAAGGAGCTGCCCAGGAGCGTTGCGCTCGCACCTCGCGCTTGTTGCAGAGAGGATGCTCAAGCCCAGGCGAGTTATTAACGTGACTTCGGGGGCAGAACCTCGTGAGCGCCTTGCAAGGATTCTGTGATTTATGATACCTGCAAACCGGTGTAACTCTCCCAGCTAACAGCCAGCCTGCCTTCCTGAAAATATTTCAGAAATATGGAGCCTTGGCAGGTTTAAAAAAAACCCCAAATCCCAAGCAAAAGCACCTTCATTCCGGAAGCCACCCAAGTGGCGTTTCAGCAAAAGCCATTTTAAAGTTTATAAACTGCTTTTAAAAGGCAGATGGAGCCAGATTGTAATTGCAGCGTCTTGCTGGAGAAATACCCGCGATGACTTGCGCGTAATGTTTCTAGCTCCAAAATACGGCGCGTCGTACGGTTCGTTGACAGCAGCGCTACCGAGAGGCCGGGGTTTCTGGATTTTAAGGAGGAGTTTTTTTGACAGACCTTACTGTAAGTTAGAGGGGTTTTTATAAAGTGTTTTT
>NW_010535981.1:5151-13063 GCF_000687285.1 Phaethon lepturus
GGGGGGGGAGGGGGGGTGCGGGATTTCACTTGCTGTTGGGTGCAAGTGCAGTTCCTGAACAGAGCAGTCAACTGCCGAAAACTTCAACTTTCACGGCCGTGCTGCTGCGTTATTTATTGTAGAGAGCTGCCTTTACAAAGGAGCCTTGTTTTGAAGCGTCCTGCCCTTGATGTGCTGAGTACCGGAGGGTTCCTTAAAAGTTGGCGAAAATAAGCAGATCTCTTCAAACTGTCGGGGTCTGAGAAAAGGATTGTGAAGAACGAGTATGATTTAAATTGTTCTCTCAAGAAAAGCTAAGCAAATGCCTAGCAGACTTTCAGCTGCTGTTGGCACCATCTGTAAAAGGTCTCCTGTCTCCGTTGCGACACGTCAGGAGGAAGATGTGAGCGTGCTTGGCTTTGATGATAGGCCAACGCAAGGCCAAGCCGTGTGAGGATGCGGTTTTGAAACACGATTGCCGTGTTTACAAATAAGAAGAGGGGAGGCCATTGGCACACTGACTCTCGGCTTGCTTCCTTTGAAAGACTGCTAGGCATCGTCCTCTCCAGCGCAGACGCCTACGAGGGATGCCCACCACAGCAGCGGTATTCCCCGCCAGCTTTGTAGGACGAGAGGAAATGGCCTCAAGCTGTGCCAGGTGGGGTCTAGGTTGGGTATTAGGAAAAATTTCTATGCTGAAAGAGTGGTCAAATGTTGGAACCGGCTGCCCGGGGAAGTGGTGGAGTCGCCGTCGCTGGAGGCGTTCAAAAATGTGTAGCCGTGGCAATTCGGGACATGGCTTAGTGGGCGTGGTGGTGTTGGGTTGACGGTTGGACCTGATGACCTTAGAGGTCTTTTCCAACCTTAGCGATTCTGTGATCTGAACAGTTTGACCTGGGGGTTCCCGAAATCCACGGTGCAAAGAGCCTGCTCCCTCTTGGGCAGTCCCGGCACGAGAGAGCGGCACTGAGCACGTACTTGCGTCTTGTCACGTCGAGGGACTTGGTCGCTAATCGTCGCGATCGTCTAATCCTGGCCAAAAGAGGTAAAGCCAACCGTGAAGCCAGGCACGGCGAGAAGCTGCGGGTTTTTGAGGCTGCTTTGTAATCCCGGCCGCATTGGTGCTGCGTGCGGGGAAGGAGAAGCTTTATTTAATTCTAATAACGGCAGAGATAATGTTGGCTTTGTGATCGTCCCGGGCACAGCTGCTCCGTAATATCCACGGCGGTACACGATATGAATGGCTAGCAAGGTATCAAGCCTCCAGGATGTTTTGCCGTGCTTTTCAGTGCTCGAACGGATTGCGTTGGTTTATTGGAATAGCGCTGACTTTGTGCTCGCAGTAATTAATTCCCTTTTCCGGGCTGGGGGGAAGGCTGCTTATAATTTCCTGCGTCCTTTTATCATAAGGCCAAAGGAGAAACTCAGAATAGCGAACAGATAGGAGCGCTGCATACATGCATTTTAAATTCCGTTTCCAGCCATTAAGAAGATAGATCTTTAGTGCAGCGGCCTCTGCAGTTGCACACGATGTTAAAACAGGGCGACCCGGAGGACTGGTGCTGGGGTGTAGCGTCTGTTCCCGAGCTCCCTGGCTGCACTTAATCTGGAGCCCCCTCCTTTGTAAGGGAATTTAGTGGGCCGGCAGACCGGAGCTTTATCTGCTGGCAGTTCTCATGCTGCAGGGTGGGAGGGGGTACGGATTTGTACCGACCAAGCTGGTTTCATCTCTGAAGCCTGGTCTTCGGGCTTAGAAATGTGGCAGAGGAGGAGGAGGAGGACAGAAAGCGTGCCCTCCCGCCGTCCTCCCTGTCTGCGCTGTGCGCGAGGATATCCCATTGCAAGGGGTGTCGAGGACTTCCCCCAAGCTTGGGATCCGGGAAGAACACTGCGGTCAGAGATGGAAAAAACCCACTGGAGAACCAGCAGGGCTACAAAAAAATGGGGGAAGCAGGAGTTTCTTGGGCGTTTTCAGTGATTTTTCGGGTTTTTCCCCGGGACAGCAAATACCTGGTTGCTCTCGCTGTTCTCGGGTCCTTTCCAATACCACTTTTGCTGCGTGGTCGTTGCTGTCCACAGCACGCGTGCCCATCAGAAGCGAGTGTCTGAAGACGGGCAGGCGCCTAAGCGGAACGGCTGGGGTAGTAGTTGCTCAAGTCCAATCAAAAAACCTGGTCGGAATTGGGATTTCCAGCGAGCGCAGCAGTTTCCCGTAGCTGCTGTGAAGGGCCGCCGGCTCGTTCCTGGTAGAGCATCGCGGCAGCCCTGTGCCGGCAACGGCTTCAAATCTCTCAGAAAAGGTGGAAGGGCAGAGCCAGGCGCCGCTCGGGTACTTCACGCACCGCTTGACCGCGGCGCGCTCCTTCCCGTCTCCCCTCTCCGGGCGCAGACGCGGGAGCGAGCTCCCGAAGCCCGGCGATGCCTGTTGCCTTGCCAACGCGGCACGAAGGCGACGTTCGAGCAAAGAGCCGGTTGCTTCTGCTGCGGAGCTGCCGTGCCGGGCGGATCAGGGCGCAGGGAGATGAGGGGAGGACAACCTCATCTCCCCCTTTAAAAACATGCGTTTACAGAACTGCAGAAAGGGGCACCGATAAATACTTGCAGAAGTGTTCAACCTTCCACCCCTTGCTACTTCTGAAATGGTACAAGAGCATAATTTTTTAATGACCGGGAGTGATGAAACATCAGTTTCCAATCTGGCTTTTTTGCCTTTTCTTCTGTCTAAAACCGCAAACTCGGGGAGCTCGACATAGTTTACAGGCAAACTGGGTGCCTGCGATCCTCACTGACGGTGCTGATACCTGCTGGTGTTTACCGTGTGAATATCAAGGAGGAGCAGTAAATTGAAAATTGCTTCTAATGGGCTCCCTTTGCATGCTCTAATGCTTCTCGGGAGAAAACAAGAAGCGTTGAGATTTCAAAACAGAACAGGCACAGCAGTATCTAGTAAGGCGCGTTGCGTGTGTTTTTCTTTCTTTATGGTGCGCATCCCTTCTGTGGTTGCTCAGTCGCCCCCTCAGCCAGAAAGCGGATGCAGAAATGTCATTTTTAGCTGAGGCTTCCTCCCTGCTGCAGCAGGAGCACCGTGCACGGCGATCGGCGCACATCCGTTGCGTAGCTCCTCTCGTCCAAACCAGGCAGCCCAAGACGCCACGGAGCCCTGACGGTGGTGTGGTCCTGCCGCCGGCGGAAAGGCCCTTGGCTGCGGGCTTTGGTTTTACATCCTGCTCCGTGTTGGCAGCCGGAGGTGCGTAGCTTGGGAGGATGGGAAAGCAGAAGGCGCTAGAACAAAACAGGACCCTAATGAGCAATTGCAAAAGATGCTGGTTCCTGCCGGCACTCATAGAATCGTCAAGGTTGGAAAAGACTTCCAAGATCATCAAGTCCAAGCGTCAACCCAACACCACCACACCCACTAAACCATGCCCCAAAGTGCTGCGTCTACACGTTTTTTGAACACCTCCACTTGCCAAGGTCAAGTAAATGATTTCTGCTGCTTTTCATACGGGTTTACGGAGCCGTGCTTGCCACGCAGGTGGTCATCTGGCAGAAGTGCTGTCGATGGGGTCGTTGTTTGGGACCGTTCTCAAGATCTTGTATGAGGTTGCTCGTCCTGCTCCTGCGTTTGGGCCTTCTCCGGGAGTCCCTTCCCTAGCCTTAGCGCAGTGGCTACACATCGCCCGTCCTGCCGCGTACGGGAACGCAGCAGAAAATTAACATTTCGGACAAAAAGACGCAAATAGGAAGCGCGAAGGCTTTTCTTGCTGCGGTTTTGCCTTGGAGCGTGCTGCTTCAAAGACAGCAGAGCGCTGAAGTCACTAGCTGTAGCTGTCTCGTTCTTTCTCGAGGCAGCGTTTTGATAAATGTTGATGAGTTTAACTGTAAACTAAATGACATTTATAGCGCGATGTATGCTTTACCCGTTGCTTAATTATATCCAATGGTGTTGCATGTGAAAGGCATTTACCGTTTTACTTTCTTTTAAAGCGATGATCTAAACCTCACGGCCTATGGGGCTTTTGTATGAAGAAGACTTAATTAAAAACTAAATACAATCCATTTTTAAAAGGCAACTGCAACTTTAAGAAACACGCAATCAAACGCGCTCGACGATAAGAGAGGAGGACGTGGAATTTGGGGGGTTTTGGGTGCAAGCTGCACCTGCTCGTTGGAGGAAGATGGGATGAGGACCGCATCCCAAAACGTTCTCTTTCTCGTCGCTTCTGTATTTATTTTACGGGCTCGTTGCTGGGACTCCAGAGGCGGTACGGGGGATTGGGTTAACTCAGTTTATAAAGTCACAGGTTTATTTTTCTGCGCGGTATACGGTTTCTTTTCCCTTCCTTCCGACTTTGCCTTTGTCCCGCTCACCAGCAGACGCAGCTTCTCTATTGAAAACAAGGCGTGAAGAATGGTTGTGTACCAAGCAAGCTGCATCTTTAAAAATAACCACCGGATCAGAGCTTTGTGCCTCCCGCTCGGCTGGCAGAGCACTGACAGCAGGCAGTAATGTGTTCGGGAGCATCTGCCCTTTCTCTTCTGTTCGCGGGTTTAGTCAAAGCAAATCCCACAGATGAAGGGGGTGAAAAAAAATGTATATAAGACGGCATTTTATTGCCCCTAGCCTGGCGGAGCTACCGGGTGGAGGCTGGAGGGGGGAATGAGCAGAATCTGTAGCGAGTAGATTGATGTTTGAAGACATTAGCATTGGTCTTTTACTAAGAGTTATAAATCCGATGGGTGGCAGATTGAGGGCTGATTCCACATTTTTTCTTCCTCTTCTGTAAAATAATAAATATGATAAAATAGCTCTCAGAACTGCCTTTATCGCAGGGATGAATCAGGACAGTTGGTGTTGCAAGAGACTTAAAACTTACAAATATGTTGCCCTTTAGGCTAGCATTCATCACTCTGTCTGATCCGGGATCTAGACTAAAGGCTTTTGTTGTAACATACCTTTTCATCCTTTCTGGGAAGTATAAATTGGAAGGAGCTCTCACTTTGATTGTAGCCCTGCTGCTGAGATTATTTCCCCCCCCTGTTTTTTTTTGGAGGGGAAGTGCTGATGGTGTCTGTCGTTCTTCCTTTGACGAAAGATCTCGTCTGTGATACCTAAAAAACCTAAAGGCGAGGGGGACCCTTAAAAAAAAAAAAAAAAAGGAAAGGAAAAAAACCCTAAACACAGTGACCTGGCTGGTCCCGCCAGCTGCATTTCCCAAATGCTCAACGGCAGCACGATAACTTGAGTGGAGAAGCTTCCACGACGGCTGGTAACGGTCTTCGTTAGCTCCATCGGGTTAAGCGCCCGGTAATCTTTGGGTGGGCCCATCAGAGAGTAGTTTAGGTGTTCCGAATTAGCCTCTGAATTTGGGAAGACAGAGCGTTTGATAACTGTATTTTGCTTTTTGCGTTAACGCTCTTTCCACCTTGTGGGGGTGGTTTTGGTTTCGGTCAATTGAGACTAGTCATAGAGGTCGTTTCGGCGAAGCCCCTGACGACCGTGGTGTTCGCATGGGCAAAGCAACTCAAAACGCTGATGTTTCAGTGGGAATCGAGATCGGCTTTTCTCCTGTGACTGCAAACTGGGAATTAACTTCAAAGGACCAAATATAAACTCAACGTAATCCGTGGAGGAGAACTCGTCCTTGTGCGCGTTCAGCGTTTGGCGGGTTTGTACGTGGAGGGGTAGTTTAAACGTACAAGCTCTCAGTTGTTCAACCTGCTGCGTGTTTTGCCTTCTCATTTTACGTAGCAGCGAACGCTTTGGATAAAAGTTCCGCCGGTGTCTTATTGAAGGCTTACGGAATAACTTCTGTGCGTAACGCAGCAAGTAAGGCGGTGTAATTTAACGCTGACTGCGTGCTGCCTTAGCCAAAGAACGGGAACTGGCCAGAATTCCCCAAGAAAAACAGCGTATTCCAATTTGTTATTTCTTATCCCATTGCGTTTTCGGCAGGCTTGCGCATTGGTTATTAATTTTGTCATTTACTTCTCGCGGTGGTGGAACTAAAGATTTCGGAACGGCTTTAACTCGCGTGCGCAGGCGGTGAAGGGAGATCCTTTCTTTAGGAGAGCGGTCGGGCCGATGTTGATCGAAATTCATCTTGGGTGCTTTATGGAAATAAAGATTTCTTGGGTTTAGAAGAGATGATTAAGCTGCATGTGGTGACAGATGCTGCTGACGGGAAGAAGAAAAGGATGTTAAAAGATCTGCAAGCAGTGGGTTACAGGTATGGATAGAAGACGTATCTGCTCATTAGAGTAAAATGAAAGCCATCATCCGACTCAAAACAGTTTTCCTCGTTACTGGAAAATCCCATCGTTCTGACTAATCCCTGTTGGCGTTTTTTGGAGGGGTGGGCGTTGCGCCTCGAGCAGATGCTGTAGTATCTAAGAACAGAGCGTATACCAAAACGGACTTGAATAGTAACGGCATCTTCGCAAAACGCTTGGAAACCACCGAGAGCGTCTGCGAGATGAAGGATCGGGGTGGCTGGTACCCCTGCAAGCGCTCTCCTACGTAGGGAGCGTAGGTCTGACGGCCGCAGGGAAAGGTGGAGAGCGAGCAGATGGGCAAGTTTCCTCCATCTTCTTACATCATCTGTGCGTCTCCTTGATAGCGCTGTAGCTGGATGAGAAAATGCAGATTAAGGCATTCTGTAGCAGGGCGCCGTTAATAATAAAGGGGCGTTGATCCTAACTTGAGTATTATTTAAACATGCTGGATGGAGGCAGCAGTCTGCTGGGACCCTCTGAGGTTGCCAAATTGCTTCTCCCTCGCTGGCGCTGCTTCTGAGCCACAGCAGGGAGACGGAAGCGCTGGGTTTTAGGCGGCGTCTGTGACGGATGATGGCTTGCAGTGGCGGCTGAGGAGGAACACGAGTGAAAGGTACCTGCCTTGTATGTCTTCTCAGGCCGTGCACAGCGTTGCCCTTCACTGCGCTCTCGCTCGCGTCTCCGTTGTCATGTCCCCCTGACAGCCTCCGCCAGAGCCCACGGGCGTCTTTCAGGGGACAGCTTCCTTGTCCTGCCTGCTTCGCTCAAACCCTTCACAAAAAGACCTTCCGCGTCTCCCCCGTAGAGCAGCCGAGGAGCGGTGCTCGCGCAGACGTCCTTTGGATGATGCTCTGATAAACCTCTGACCTTCAGAGAGCAAGGCGCAGGCAGAGTGTCTTTTAATCAGTGACCTTTTAGCGTCTTGCTTTGGACTGTCAACTCCCAGAAAAAAAGCAAGGGATCAGCTGCGTCTGTTTCTCGAAAACTGTTCTTCTGGACAGTTACTTAAGCTGCTTGAGCCTCCCTAGATAGATAGATATAAATATAATAAAAAGCTGCAATAGCAACATCTTTTATTTAAGATCTGTCCAGCGGGTCAAGAAATGAGTTCTAAGACAGGCACACAGCTTTCCAACTTGCACGGCGGCAAAGCACGTAAATTGTGCTTTCAGGCAGGGGAAGCTCCTTTGTGGTGAGCGCGACTCGTAGGGTTCTTCCTTCAAACGGGCCAAACCCCTTACCTTGAAATGTGACGGTATTCAGAAAGACTAAATTTTTGGCAATAGTTACAAATTGCTTTCCGTCGCAAGGTTTGGTTGGAGTCGTGGAATGAAAACCTGAGATTTGCGGAACGACAGGCTTTATTGCAAAAACCGGTACTAAGGCTGCGGGCCGTGCCAAATTCCTCCCCGCCGGGTTCCCGGGAGCCTTGTTTGCCGTGCCCTCCCCCAGGTCAGTGACAGATAGGATGGGTATCGATCCTCGGCATCTGCCACGGTAACCTTTGAAGGGACAGGGGCGACGTACGGCCCTGGAATTTTATCTATCGATATCTGGGTAATAGGAAGACAAGCGCGACATCTAATTCCAGCCCTGGGTGACGGATTGTAAATCTGTGCCGACGCGGTTCCTGGTAATGGCAGGGACGGGGGGGGGG
>NW_010535981.1:13094-18254 GCF_000687285.1 Phaethon lepturus
GGGGGCCGAGGCAGACGCCAGGAAGGCAGGAGATGCTGTAGGCTGAAAAACCTTGTGGCCAAAAGCACACAGGCTTTCATCGTAGAAGAAAGGCCTTTTATTCCTAAGAACTAGTTTGTTCTTACTGAGTGGCGTACCCTGCCCTCCGTTCGCGGTCCAGAAGACAGCTGGAGTTGGAGGGTGGCTTCTCCGGAGGGGGCCGGGTTGGCAGCGGGGCACTCCCAGCAGCCTCCAGCGTCCCTGGCGCCGAGCGCTTGAACGGTTCGGGGGGAGCACGATTCAGCGGAGGAGCCGCTTTCCTTTGGGCTACTGTTCCTAGCCGGCTGGCTGCCTTGCTTTGGCAGTACGTCGCATCAGTTTTCTGTCACCGTACTGTTTTGGTTACAAACCAGCAGGAAGAATTCCTCGATGCCGTTTCATCACGCGGAAACTCACAGATGTTTAAAGTAAATACAGCCTCTCGGAGCTATTGTCATCTTTTATTCTTACTCTTGAAGCAAGAAAAGCCGTAAAGGTGGCTATAGCGTTTTTTTCCTCCACAAATTTGATAGCTGCGCCCAACTTGCTTGAGTTTGTGGTGTATTTTTCTGAAGCGTATGTTTCGTGGCGTTAAACGTGCTCCCCAGAAGTCGTCGTTTTGGGCACCACCTTGCACGCCCTCTCTGAAACGCGGCGAGTAATTCCGCAGGCAAGTGCGAGCCGTAGCTGGCTGAGAGCTGGGGAAAAGGGGTCGTCCGCCTCGGCGGGTGCGTCGCTGCTGAAAGGTGCTGAAGGCGTTCACGCGCGCTTGCTATAATACGTACCGAGAAAGAGGGGAGATCGGCCCCTGCCGTTATAGAGGTTGAGGCAAGCCTGTGACAAGAAGATGGATCCACTCGGAGCGCGTGACTGGTCGTCCAAAAATGCGTACGAGCTCTTCACCCGAGGTCCGGTGGCCTTGGGGACACGTGGCGAGGTCAGCGTCGATCTTGGCGCCGATGATAACAGGATGAAGCTTTAACCTGGTGCCCCCATCTCTTTCCGTTCCCTCTTCCGAGGAAGGCTAAGCCTTTGCGCAGAATTGTTCTCTGCTTTGAAAGCAGAAGGCGTTGCGCGTCGCCAAGGAGTCGTTCCGTCGCTGGCAACGCCCTTTGTTAACGATGGGCCATTCCCCTATTTTTACGGACCCGCAATACCGACTATTTGGGAGTAGTTCCTGTGAACGTTAATTCTTCCCACCCCGCCTTTGTTTTCCCCAAACGGGAACTGTTGGTTTAGCGGGCATGGTGGCATTGGGTTAACGGTTGGACTTGATGATCTTAAAGGTCTTTCCCAACCTTAACGGTTCTGTGATGCTTTTAGTTTTGGTACCAATGTCAGCAGGTGGTACCAAACGGGAAGCACCAGAATCGGCGCTGTCCTTTCTCAAAGCGATTCTTTTAAAGCTAGCTGTGGAAGAATAATACGCATTCGATTTGAAAGTAAAAATACTAGTCCAAGGTGAGCGTTACCGTATCGGTTTGCTGTGGCACAAGCCTCGGAGGCAGAAGCGGCGCCGCGATAGCCCCTTCCCTTCGTGTCACTTGAGTAAGGTCTCTTCGGTTTGGTTCTGAGGCTGCGGTGCGACGCCTTGCTGGAAAGTAGCTCTTGCTACTCAGTAAATGGGGATTTTCGCCAGGCAAAACTTAACAGCGGCGTATTGAAGATGACGGACCTGCACTGCAGAGCCAACTTGGAAATGAGATTTTTCTACAATTCGATCTGTTTGCCGCCGCTACTTTTTTTGAAGAGGTTTTTGCCATGGGAAGCGGAGTTGCCGTTTTGGCCATGCCGAGTCCGTGGCTGGCCGTGGAGAAATGTAGAAGAGGGAACAAGAACTACTTGATTGCAGGAAAATCTCAGAGGTACTTGACTCCGGGTCACAAAACCGGTAATTGGATCTTACTAGAAGAGAAAGTTGCCGTTTCAAAATGTTAGTTGTAAATTTTGGCGGAAAACAAAATTTTCCGGTGAGGGTGAAATTAAAAGAAGAGCTGTTCAGAAATGCCCACGCGTGGCTCCAGACTCTGGGGCCTCGGAGGGTTTCCGTTAAGGATTTTGCATGGGCGCAAGCAGCAGCAGGCTGCCTTTTCCGCTCTTCGCCCTAGAGCTTTCACAACAAGCTTTTCCGTGCGAGTGGCTGACAACATCCCTCTCTATATACCTCAAGTACATGCCGAGGAATACAGTCGGGTTCTTAGCGTGTGTTTGTTAAGCATTACTTTCCAACACCAGACCCAATCCTTCTCGTCGCTGGTACAGGACCTCTTCAGCTGCAGCAGCCTTCGCATGTGATGAGAGCCATAATATTTTGTAGGCGGCCTGATCTACCATTCTTTCGCCCCCAAAAAGATGTCACGCATTCACTCAATAGAAAGCAATTTCCTTACCTTGCCAGCACAATTAGCGTGGATTGTCCATTCTTCTCAAAAGTTTGAGCGTGACGACTGTAGCTTTTTCGAACAGTCTCTCAAGACTTAAGACCGGATGCACTGAGCTCCAGCAGCTTCTTCTAGCACGGCGTTGTCAAGTGTCTTCCCCTTCCTTGAAGCAAATCTGTGGAGAAACTCAACGGCGATTCGATTTCCTCCTTTCGCCTGCTCCGAAAGGCTCCTGTATCTGATCACAAGGAAAAGTCGCCTTGGCTGCCACAGGCTTCCCGAAAAGGCGGCTGGTGATGTCTGTTTTAAGGGGATGCTATCTCCGTGATGGATGGAGAGAGCGTAGAAACCGCTCAGTGAAGAGAAGGAGCAAGAAGGAGGCAAAGCTTTGGGAGGGGGTGGATTGCTAGGTGTTTATAAAACCTGTTTCGTCTTCACCTCGGCTCTGGCTGGTTATTTAACCACCGCATGCCTTTTCGATAGAGGAGTTTTGGCATGCAGATTAGATTAATTCTCTGGCTTGGGCATCGTGGCATGTTTTCCTCGAGCACATGAACAAGCGGTTTGTGTAGCTGTGTGCATCGTTTCCTTTGAGCCAGTTTATCAAGAGGAATTTTGTTTGCGTTTACGGGCTTACGTAGTTCAGGTATCCTGAACATCCATCCTTCGTGGAAGGCGTTTGTCTCAGTATCCGGTAGACTGACTCAGCAGTGCCGCTGCTCGTGACAGAGTACCTGTGGCTGGTGTTTCGTTAGGAATTGAAGAATCGTGCTCACAAGCACGCATTTTTAATCTTTCCCTCTTTCCTCCCTGACGCTTCGCTCTATCCTGCTGTGCTACAAGCGGAGAAAGAATTGATTTTAAATGTGACCGCTGCATATGAGCCAAGGTCCCTGGGCTGTGTCCAGCTCAGAGGAACTTGTTTGAAACGCAATTTACTCATCTACGTCTTACCCTGCAGCCTGAAAAGTAAAGACGGCGGTGATCGACGGCAGAAAGACAATTGCAAAAACCAATTGCATGGGTTGTAGCCAAAGCCGGTCCTCAAGCCTCGCATCCCGTCACCTTACCCCCCCTTCCAGTAAGTAGAAAGTACGATGTCGTTTTTCACGTTGCGCAGAGAGATGCGGTAAACGAGGCCGGAGAGTTGCTTTGGGTGATGGAGGAGACGTGCGCAGCGGTTTCTGGCCTTCCCCTTGCGTTGCAGATAGCTGTTTCAGCCATTACTCAGCTCGTTAATATTGTACACGTGTGTCGCGTATATACGGCAGTTCACCCTGAAGACCCCCCTCGGAGGCTGCCGTCTTCCGCGTTCCTGTTTTCCTCCTTCGCCTTCTGCTCGAGGTCAAGAGTCCAAGTCAGGTCTTGGAGTCTGTCCGTTACGTACCTCGAAGACCGGGAAGAGGGTTTGTACTTGGTGTTGGACTTGCCGGCAGGAGACTGTTGTCTAACACAGGGACAGCGCAAGGGACTTTCACAGTCCGTTCACGTTTAACGGATGAAAAGAGTGTAATTCTGTTTGGTTTTGGGGTTTGGGGTTTTTTTTCCCATTGGCCCTACTCACGCCCGATCCCCGCAAGTACCACAGATGATTTAAAGTTGGCTTTCCGCGGTAGCTCTCCTTTGCTTCTCTCAACTTCTGTGCTTCTACCCTGGGTCCATAAACTTCATTTCCCCCCCAGTCTTCCCTTTTCTGTTACAACGTATTGTGACGCTGTAAATGTGCCTGACGCTCCTCAGAACGCTGACGTGCTGCCAGTAAAGAGTTACCAGGAAACGTCCTGAAACGTTGACGTGAAGGTGCCTCTAAAGGGTTGTCGCTTCACACTGCGTTTTTACTTACTTTGGAGTAAGGAGGCCCTTCTCGGAAATTACTTTCTCGTCCTGGCGAGCGGGAGCCGGTACGACTACGGATACTCAGAGCGTTAACTTGCGCGGTTAACTCCGCTGCTTCGACTTAAGCAAGCGAATTTAGGTCAGCGGAGCAAGAGGAGCTTTGCAGCCAACGGCCGGATTAGACACCCTTTGATTCAGAATAAATACGCAAAGTCCATGAGGCTGGAGGGGCTGGCTGCTTCCGACCGCGGATCCGGCGTGTCCTTACGTGCACTCTGCCTGTCGTTAACCCCGGGCCGTTGGGGAGAATAAACACCGCCTTGAGAGGGCTCCTGATGCCAGCCTGGACCGAGATGCTGGACTTCTGAAGCCATCACTCAGCGGGCTTAATGTAGCAGCATCCCGGCATGAAAAGCTTCAGTGGCTTGAACTTCAAATAATTTATTTCTAAATTACTTCTACTGTAATTCTTATTAATTCAAATAGGCTTCTAAGCTGATGTAAAATTCAGTAAACGCAAGGAACAGTTTAATGAATTGAAAATGGGATTGAGTCTTTTAAAGTAAATGTAAAAAAATATGCTAGCAATAATTGCTTAGATGGAAATCGAATCTTAATGGCTTTGTTAATGATTTGTAGTGAATATTGCGTTTATGAGAACATATCAAGCTGATCCTTGTGCAAGAACCTTGTTTTGAATGGGTTTGATAAAATTATTCCCCAGAAGCAGTTAGTAACGTTCAATATTTTTGCTTGCACCGCTTTTGAGATCTTTGAACGCCGCTGGCGCCTGACGCCTGCCGGCGGCTGGTTGAGGATCGGTGCTGCGCCGCCCTGACGCGTCCGTGCTTTTTCAGTAGCGAGGGGAGATGCAGCGCCGGCGGTTGACGTGGCTCTTCCCTCGACAGCCTTTGGCGTCTGCGCC
>NW_010535982.1:0-5357 GCF_000687285.1 Phaethon lepturus
CCCCGCTCGTCCCCGCCACAGCAGGGGGGAGCGGGGCGCGCCGCTGTCCCCGGGTGGGCTGTGGGGCGCCGGGCGGTGCTTTGAGATGTTACCTAGTTTGTCGCGGTTCGGTTCGTTTGTGAGCTGGTTTAAGGATCGTTAAAGAGAGTATAGTGCCGCACACTTTGCAAGATCCGTATCGCTCCTTACCCTGCTCTCGCGCGCCCCCCGCGCGGCCTTTTCGGCCCGCCTCTCTACAGGGCCCAGGCCTGCGGACAGCCACGCGTGGGCATCTGCGCTGCGGGAAGGAGCCGAATGATTCAGTCCCTGAAATATCAGTGAAGGGCCTTTCTGTTCCTGAGATTAGTTACGGTGAAGTCATGCTAAAAAAAAAAAAAGTATCAGAAAAGTATTTTCAGCCCTACAGATCTAAGTTCTTCAAAGAGATTTAGAGTAATTCTTGCAATAATCATAGATTAGTTTGGGTTGGAAGGGGTCTTTAAAGTTCATGACATGGTAGCGTGCTTGTTGGGTGTGCTGAAAGGTACCTTGGCTTTTATCAAAAACTGACATCAAGTATTCGGATTGTGTTAAAAGCCGACATAAGTATTCGGATTGTAAATCTCCCTTTCAACTACTGGCATAATTGGAGCTTCAGTACTGTAAGATAATTGAGGAACTGATACCTTGATTTCTCTAAGCTGGACAATGTACTTTTTTGATTATTACTTCTGCCAGTATGTTTAATGCTTAAATGTAAAATTATCAACGCCTGTATAGTAACACAAATTTTTCTCTTAACACTATTAGGTTGTTGTGGGGTTTTTTTGTTCGTTTTATCTTAATAACAGTAGAAAATGAAAGGTTGGTCACCAATTTGAACAATTAAAGTATTGTAGAATGCATGGCAGTTTATATAATGTTTCCTAATAATACGCTGCTCTTTCTGTCATTCTTTATCTGGGTAGGTGTATAAATATGTATGTAACCCCAAAATTAGATTTAACTTGTTCTGTATATCACATTATTTTCAGGTGTTATGTTATTAGAGAGTTTATTAATTTTGCTTTTAAAATTTGGAGCTGATTTTTGTGTTTTGGACAAATCATGTTTTCTCAACCATTGAAACTTCACTGATTTTACTTAAGTAGGTTTGTGTAGGACAAGGAAAATATTAAACAGTCTTTGGTGTTTTTCTTTTTGCAGTCCTTTTACATTGAAATACAGGTGTGTATCAAATTACTGGGACTGTAGGTTTCATGTCCTTAGCTTTATGTGCTAATATCAACTTCACAGGCAACTTAACAAGAAGAAAAAAGATGGTCTTTTCCTATGCTAGTTGTTTATTCTTCCATCTTTTCTTTCTAGGAGGTGTCCGGTGAATCAGGCATGGAAACTCATTTGGGTGGGATGATAACTAGCTTTTTTTTTTTTTTTTTTTCCTTTTTCCACGTGCTCGTTAGCTGTCACTAAGGTCATTTCTCTGATTTGGCTCATGGTGTGGCCATGTGAATGCTTGCACTGCTGAGGAAGCCAGGAACCAGGGGCTCAGGGGACATAGAAGTGCCTTCAGTGGCAGTTGTGTTGGCTTAGCAAAACTATAGCATTGGTAGTTTCAGTAGTTCCAGTAGCCTGCGATGTGGAAATGCATAGAAGAGGAAAAACTTTAGTACTGAAGTTTGCAAATAGAGCTTTCGCAAAATGTGATCTTCTGTGATACAGAGTTGTTCCAGAAAATGTTACAAGATGAAGTATCTTATCCATTTTCACAGTATAGGTAAATTAGGTAGGCACCTCTGGATGTGTATAAAATATTTCTGGTCTCCATGCAGCATTTCACTTACTTTGGTTGTGAAGGTTCTTATTTGTCATACAGATAACTTAAATAGATCTCAGACAGTACTTAAAGGAAGTCTGATCACATTTTGAATTGCAGTAAGTATAGCTGTTTTAAGCAGCAGAACTAAACATGTCTTCACAGCAGTGCCACATACACTGTTTTTATTTAGAAAACAGTAGAAAAGTTAATCATTGAAGTAGGAATTTCTAGTATTCTCCAAGAATAAGTTATTTTCTGTCAGTGTTACTAAGGATGAAAATCTGTGTGCGTTTTCTTTATGATTTCTGACAAGTTTTTTCCCTTCTCATTGGTGTTTTGCAGATTAAGTGTTTGAACACAGCACATGTCTAAGCATGCAGTCTGCTAATATGCTTCTGAAAAGAATTGTAAGAAGTTCTGTCCTTCCATTTGCTGCACAACATGGGATGAAAAAGGATTTGTTTCCACTCAGTAGAACTCTGAGTTTATCACTTTGCCTGAAGCAGGACAATTCATTCAGTCCCTCAGAAAAAATAGATTTAGATGCGTGGAAGAAGGTAATGAAGTCTGGGTTGCAAGAAGTCAGTGAGATGGTCTCTGAGCGTAAGGAGCTTTCCACTTTGGCTGCTGCACGTGAGATTTTGGAGATGTGGAGACTAGCTGGCAGACCGATTCCAGAAAATATCAGTGAAGAACAGCTAAAAACCTTTATGGAATGTCCTTCCAAGTCAGCCAAAAAGAAGTATTTAAAATATTTGCATCTCAAAGAACTTTACAAGAAAAATGACAAAAGAAAGATGGATGAGAAAAGGGAAAGGAGGCTGCAAACACAAGAGCAAGCTTCAAAAACTGATGAGACCAAAAGGAATTCATTTATATGTTTGTGGGCCAGCTGTATGGATAGAGCATACAGCTGGAGGGCTGCTCAGTCTATGATCTTTGGCCAACCTCTAGTATTTGACATGTCTTATGAAAAGGATATGTCTGTCCGAGAAGTCACAAATACAGTGAGACAGATAGTATTAAGCGAAGGCTGCAATCGAAGATCTGTGGATCCGTTCCACATCCACTTCTGTAACTTCAAAGATGATAGCCTCTATCATAAGGAATTTGTCAAGCATTATAGAGAGGCATGGGGCAAATTGCTTATCACTGTGACAGACCAGTGCTACACAGAAGTCTTTCCAAAGGATAAGATTATCTATCTGACTGCTGATTCTCCCAAAGTAATGAAAACATTCGATCACGATAAAATCTATATTGTTGGGTCAATGGTTGACAAGAGCATAAAAACAGGAGTCTCTTTAGCACGGGCAAAGCGACTGGGGCTGGAGACTGCAGCCCTTCCGTTGGAGAAGTACTTGCTTTGGAATAGTGGTGCCAAAAATCTCACACTGGATCAAATGATGCATATTTTATTAACTTTGAAAGATACTGGCGACTGGAAGAAGGCTCTGGAATTTGTTCCAAAAAGGAAATATTGTGGCTTTGTAAGGACACCTGTACATGAACTGAAAAAAACCTTAAACCTGATCAACACACTTAAACTGGGAAAGAGACACAAAGAAGTACAAAAACAATTTGCCAAGAATTACTCTAAGAAGCTAACGCAGAAGTAGAGTAATGGGGAAGAGAATGATTTTTTTTTTTTTTTTTAAGGGCAAACTGCCCTTGAATGCTCCAGTTTCTTGAGACTTACAGAAATGTATTCAGCTCTTTATCTCTATAAACATGCCTTTGTTGGTCAAGTTTGAAAGGACCGTTGCAAGGGATTTTTTTTTTTAAATACCTTAGTATTCCACCTGTTTAAATTTATTCACACATTACTGAAATTATGTAAGAGAAATGAGATCTCTGTTCTAAAAAAATTACTCTGTACAAAGAATATTGGTCTTTTCAGTTGAACCATGCTGGGAAAAGGGTGTTGTGGCAGAGAGGTTGTTCTTCAGAGAACACCCGAGTGCTTTGGGTTTGCAATGGGTGGAGGCCATCCATAGTCTTACTCTGAAAGGTTAGCTAAGACGAAGTAGAAGAGACCTTTCTCCAGTACTTTCTGAATCCTCTTTTGGTGTGTAGATGAATTGACTTTTGATAGCTGAAATAAAAACAAATGCTTAAAACCTAGCATTAGTTTCAGGAGTTGCACAGTTTGTTTCTGGGTGTTCTGTCTGGAATGAATCAACTCTCTGTTTGGAAGGAATAAGCTACACTTCTTGACACTGCCAAAAACGTACCTTATGTACTTTCGTGTAAGGCTTGTATCCCTGGGTGCCTGTTTTCAGTCCATGTAATGTAGATTTCCCAAAGTGCTGGAACATTTCCGATTATAAACAGTCCTATTAATAAATACTTAGGCGGAGAGTTTTAATATTTCTCACAGCTGAAAATGTATTAATTGGTCTCTCTGTGATCTGTGTTCAGGCTGCAGGGCTACAATGGGTGTGATGTTAAATACAGTTCTTTCTGCTGTCTGTAGGACGAGGATGCATTTCTTTACAGGTGCTTAAATTTTTTTTTTTTTTTTTAATTTAGTCTGGTTGACTACCCTGATGCTTAAAGTCAGGGATGGCAGATGGTGGGTTTTGTCCTGAAAATCCAAAAACTAGGAGCGGGGACTATAGTTGTTTTGAAGACCAGACTTGAGTGAAACGCTGTCACAGGTTGGTAGATGGCCTATCCCTGGAAACATTCCAGATCAGGTTGGACGGGGCTCTGAGCAACCTGATCTAGTTGCAGATGTCCCTGCTTATTGCAAGGGTGTTGAACTAGATGACCTGGTCATTCCATAATTCTGTGAAATATACCAGGGGCTGGTGGTGATCCACTCCCTGTCTTGCCTCTTTGACACATGTTGTTGCGATGAAGGGTTGAAAGGCAGAGGATGCACTCACTACCCCAATACTGCATGTCACCGCCTGTGAAGCGTGGGAGCCTCTGGGTGTTGAGAACCCCCTGGCTTGGAGAAAGACCTGCTTCCTTTTGGCTGCATGTGGTTGTGTAGCACGCAAAGCTTCACCCTGGGGTAGTGCTTCGGGAACTGCTGAGAGCTACCTTAGAGCTCCCTGTTGAGCCCTGGGGTGCAAGGACCGGCTGTGCAAGTGTGTGGCCACCTTACTTGGACAGCTCCTCTTTTTCCTCCCGGGAGGAAGAGGCAACATGGAGCTGTGCGCTACTGGAGTGTGTCACCTGTTACTTGCTGTTTGTCCCTAAAAGCAGCCCCTTCTGATCATTGAACTAGTTTGCACTTTAGGGAGGAAAAAAAGGGCGTCATTCTTTGCTTGAGGTCACGTGGGTGAAAAACGAATGGTAATTTTTAAACTGAGTGGTGGGGAGGGCATGCTAGCAAGCATGGCAGACCGGGGCAGCCGCCAGCGCTGTGCACAGATGCAGTTCTGCACACCCGTGACGGAGGGGTTCTGCGTGTGACATCTAGGGGGAGCAGGGGGGTGACGTCAAGGAAGCAGTTTCCAGGTGCGCAGCACTGCCGCGTGCGCAGCGCCCATCATCCGCCTTTCGCGCCAAGGGCCTACCTGCCGGAAGCGCGTTAGAGTATCGTCAC
>NW_010535983.1:0-14474 GCF_000687285.1 Phaethon lepturus
TTTTGCAGAATTATCATAGACATTTTTGTATGTTGGAATTTGAAGTTGCCAAAATCAGAGTTTTAGAACTAAACAAATACTGAAGTCCTCTAAATAGTGCCTTTTGCTAATATTTTTTTTATTTAAGCCTACTTTTCTTATTATAATAACCACTTTTCTGCAGTATGAAGAGCATAGCTATTAAATACAACTTTTGGACAAAGATGGATAAAAAGAAGGTGTTGTTTTATTAGATGGGATTGTGCTATCCTCTTTTTTTTTTTCACTGCAGTATATAGAGCTAGTTATGTTTAATAAATTTATTTTTGATAAACTAAATGAGCCATATTCAACCTTGTTGGAGGAAGAAGCATCTACTGACTTAGGAAAGAACAAAAGTAGCTTCTGGTCTTACGACCTTCTAAGCAGTTAGGCATAAGCAGTAGGACAAAGCTCTAGTCTTTTCTGGACTGATCCCAGAACGAATTTAAATGGATTATCTACAAATACGTAATTATGCTATTTATTTAGCTACAGGTTACGTTGTCCTATTTTTAGAGATGGAGGTAGAGTCATTTTTCAGAGAGCTTTGCAATTAGCATGGTTGACAGCTGATTTGTCTGTCTTCAAATCTTTGTACTGACGTGATATCTGTCTTAGAGATATGCTTATTGTAGCATATGATTTATGTACCCTTACTTCGTATTTAATTGCTATGACACATCAGAATCAGAAACCAAAACTTTAATCAGTCTTAACAATATTTGCAAAAAAAAAAAAATCATTTTTCTAACACTTGTGCATGGGAACTTTGCAGAATCTCCTAAGTGCGAACCAAATTAATATGAATAATTAATAGCTGGATTTGCTAATTTACCATCTGATTTTTGCATAATAGTTAATGTGTAAAATTCTCGGTGCTTTCAGCAATGGGTCTGCTGTTACTAGGAAAGTAGGAGGCACCTTAAAGCTACCTCTACTGCCAATAGCTGTATAACATTACCCGTGACAGACTCCTTTGGTCCCGCAGGGATTTGTTGTCAGACTGAGTCGGGCTCAGAAGTTGGCATACTGTTACCATGCTCTGTCTCCAGCTGATTTACCTTCTGGATAGCTAGAACTGCATGCAGTCGTTCCAAAGTCATCTTCTTCCTTTTTTTTTTTTTAGTGTAATAAAATGGACCAAATTAGGCCATGATGTATGTGGATGAATTCACAGGGAAATACTGTGTCTAAAAAAAGGAGGAGAGCACTTCTTCCTCAAAGTTGAGTATGGTTCAGCTGTGTTTCTCTCTGAAACACCCAGTTGTGGAAGCTGGAGTAAAGGAAGCAGCTGTATGAGCTGCAAAGTAATTTAGGATGTGGTTATTAAAAAATAAACTGTTGATTTTCTCTTTTCAGTAGTGCCCAGTGATAGGACAAGGGGCAATGGGCACAAACTGCAGCACAGGAAGTTCCACCTCAACATAAGGAAAAGCTTCTTTACTGTGAGGGTGACGGAGCACTGGAACAGGCTGCCCAGAGAGGTTGGGGCGGCTCCTTCTCTGGAGACCTTCAAAACCCAACTGGACGTGTTCCTGTGCAACCTGCCCTAGGTGATCCTGCTTTGGCAGGGGGGTTGGACCAGATGATCTTCAGAGGTCCCTTCCAAACCCTACCATTCCGTGATTCTGTGATTTTGTGATTCTATGATTCTGTGATTTCTTCCCATAAATGAGAAGTCACTGATAATAGTAATAACCTTTAGACACAAATGCCTATCATGAAACACATCTTTAATTAGCACATAGGATTTGTGACAGCTGGTTTGATGGCATGACATAGCTGCATGACATAGTGTGTCAGGTTTAAAGTGAAAGTATTGAATCTACTTTTCCCATTGAAGATATAAAGAGACATGGGAAATTTGAAAGAGAAAAATTTAGTTTCAACAACAGGAGGGGTTCGTTAATAAAGCACATAGATAGTTCAGGTACATTGGCTAATATTATGTGCACTTGTCAAAACCAAAGCTGGTCAACTCAAATTAATTGCTTTCAGAGATATAAAAAGATTTGTGGATACAATACAAGTGGACTGAAGTATACTTGACTTCAGCAAGATATTTGGTGAGATTCCACAAAACAGTTTTGAAAAGAAAGTAGGAGAATACAAATTAAACTGTGGTCTTGAAGACAGATATCTAGTAAAGGGAAACCACTCAAAAAACCCACCACAAAACAAAACCCCCAAAAATCCCTTCCTATGGAGAAAAAATATTTTCAAGTTGAGAAGTTGGATTTCACATTAAGAAGGAAGTAAATTAAAACAAAGCATGTCTAAAGTTTTAGTCTGTAAAATGAACCTAATATCAGTGATTTAAAGCTGTGTCACATATTGATTTCTGAAGATCAATGCACTTGGCAGAAGGATATATTCTTTTTTCAGAGAGGATAAAACCAAGTGCACCAATCTGAAGAGTTTTTCAGGGAAGCTATGTGGTCTGATAGAGTCCTGTGCCAACAAAGATCTATGATTTTTAATTCTAGCTTCTTTGAAGCTAATCAGTGACTTGCCACTGAGTGCAGCAAAACCAGAATCTCTTCCACATATCCTGTGACCTCTTGCACAACCCATTTAAAATCCGAATATCTCACATAAATGGAAAAAACGGGTGGTATGAGCATTAACTAAAAAAGGATTAAAGCAGAGATAACAATTAAAAGAAAAATTGCTCAACCCTCATATGTGTTGATGAGTCTTAATCACATATAGCAGAACTATTGGAGTACTTAAGAATTTTTTCTGAGAACAGGGGCTCCCGTGTATAAAGACTGTGTGATATAATCCTACAATAGCCTCAAATCAGTGAAAGGAATTTATGAGCCTTCTGCTCCTAGATCTGTTCTGACTGTTCCAAAGACACAGGTAAAAGCAGGATCAGGACTGGGGCAGATTAAAGTTAATTTCATTCAGAACAATGGAAAGGACTTTTATATTTCCTGTGCTGTATTAAATCTTACAACACATGGTTATTTTGTCTGTAAGGCTGCTCAAGAAAGAGACACTATTTCTTTTCTTTTTATAGTGGGAAAGTTTGGGTTTAGCTATCTCTTTATATTCAGGAAAGAAAGGATTATTTTACTTCTAACTTTTTTTAATTGCCCTTGGGTAGGAATCAGACACAGAACATTGCCACCAAGAAGATGAAATATTCGAATATGGAGGGAGCAGTGCCAGAGAGTTGCATTAGAGACTATAATTCAGCCTTAACTGTAACAGCTCAGTGTTAAAGCCTTTCCCCAGCCATGGCTGTAATTTGCCTTATTTTTATATTTTTAATGTAATGTCCTTAAATATATACTTCACATTGATCTTTACTGTACTCAGTGATTATGATTGGCTATCTCACTTAAATAGTCTCTGTGGAAATAAGATGTAGCCTGTTTAAAAACAATTAAGAAAGACATAAGTTAAAAAACAGGGTTTTTAGTTTTTTTCAGTGACACAATGCTATTTCAGGTACAACAAGAAATGTCTGGAGCACAGAGTAAGAAAGAAAGGTTGCCAGCTGCACTGTGTTGGTTCCAAGGTCTGCATTGTACCAACTGGAAAGGGGACCTAAGTATTTAGATTTGAGCTGCATTAGGAAATTTAGCACTGTGCACACGTCTGATTCAAACTAGAATTAAGGTCAACACCAGACAGCAGACCATTGTTTTTCTTTGCTGCACAAGAATAAAGATTAAATTATTATCACATTTGCCTAAAATGAATTTGGTCTTTAGTTTTGCATTACTGAAGTTACATAAAAACTTAACGGGAATATATCCTCCTAAGAAAAAGAACTTTAATGAATGATTTATTATTTGTCCTTTTTCCTTTGTCTTTAAATTTTGCTGTTGGTTTTTGTTTGTTTTTTTCTAAAACTACAATTTATTGAAGTCTTTACAACAAGCAGGAGGGCAGAATATAATATCAGGTAGTGAATATAGTCTGGATTCACCATCTAACATTTTGTAGCACATCTTAGCCATGTGAAAGAGAACAGATTCTGGGGGCAAATGGCCAACAGGGAAAGTTTCATGGCATGAAATACAGACAGATGTTGTGCAATTTCATTCTGTAATTATCTGTCACTCCATCTTTGGTGCCAAAAGAAAGAGGAAAGCAAGGAGGATGGAAGAATAAGGAGAACAGATATGAGGTACAACGTGCTGGACTTGAACCCACTTGGGCATGATTTTTGGTTTCCAGGATGTTGAGTTAGACTAGAGCTCCAGTCACTCAACAAGGCTGGCTGGCTGGAATTACTCATGCTTGTCCATCATACCCTCTCTGTCCAACAGTGAAATGAAAAGTCCAGCCCAACAAAGTCTCAAGAAAAATACCCTCAAAATTAAGATTCTTACATATATGCACTCATTAAAACTGAAATAAAAATGACACTCGCAAAAATTCAGTTGTTTTTACTCTTGATCAGAAAACCCTGCCTACTTAGCAGGAAAATGATACACAGCAACTACAGAAAGTCAATTTTACTTTTAAAAAAACCTCTACTAAAACCGCTAACTTGTTCTTTCAGTTCACTTTCTGTCTCCAGAAAACATTGAATAGATGTCTAAGCTTCAGTCTTTTCAGCATGGATATAAATAACAGACATTGGCTTGGGGAATTGTAATCATGAGAGTGATGGACTCGAAAAATGAAGCAGAATAATTTTGCATAAGAAAATTATTTTTCAACGGGAGATTTAAAATAATAGGAGATCTTCCATTGGCAGTACTTGATTGCTACTAAAAGTATTGTGTATTTGTCAAAAGGAAGCAGACATGTGTTAATGAGTCCCTTTTGGTCTCGGCCTCCTGACAGTGATTTCTGTTTAAAAGGCTTTTCTTCTTTCATTGTAAACCAGTGCATAGGTGAGACAATTTTGTATATAATGTAAAATTCTTTTTTACTTTCCTGGTCCTCACTCCAGGTAGCAAGCAATGGGGAAAATATGTGGTTTTAAAACAAAGTTGGAAGACAGGGGATGGGAAAGAGAAGAAAGAGGCACGAAGGTGAGAAGTCAAGAATGACTAAGAGGATCTGCATCATTTAGTCCTGGCCTCTATATGCCAATTATGCAGCTAAGCAGGAGGCAAGTGGAGAAGTCGGGTGAAGGATCTATACACTACAATGGGAAGAATGTTTTTCTTCCCATCTTCTCTGTGGATGTGCTGTATTGCTCAGAAGGCAGCCTGGAAGTTGGGAAGGAGGAGATGGAAATTCCCCAGCGACTGAAATAAACAGGCAGAGAATGATTGAGAACTGGAAAAAATTAATGTGTCATTTTTCTGGGTAGGCCTGGTTACAGAATTTAATCACTTTAAAAACTTTCATGCAAAAAATATATGATGATGTTTATGTATCTAAATTCTCTCACTGATGCATGTGAGAGAAAAATAAAAAATTCAGATTCTTTGCTACAAGTTTTCAGATAATTGCTAGAGCACACTGAGTGGCAGATTTTCAAAATTGTGCTAAGAAATATAGCCATATGACCTCTCTTTAAAGTCAGTAAGAATTGCTCAGTAAAGTTTCAGTGCATTGCTTTGAAAATGCACTTACCTTCTCTTTGGGAGGTGGAAAGTGATTTTTTTTATCCCTTCTTTGAAAAGTTTTTTAGTTCTTTAGGAGACTTTTCCCTTTCTGCTGTGTATTTAGCAATTAATCCCCAAAACACTGTACTTGTTACAGAATTTTTTATATCTTAAACTGTGTTTGCAATAAGAGGGCTGTTACTGAGATTACAGGATTTTTGCTCTTTCCAGTCATGGTCAAAAAAATTTTTCCCTCAATTTTTTTTTCTATTGCTAGCTTACAGGTATTAGTCATGCATTGCTCCAAGGCAAATGTCTAAACTTATTCCTGAAATGACTATCCATACTGTTATAATAATGTTGTTAATATTTTTTAATTTAATTGAGTTTGAACTGTTAAAGCTGTGTCAGCATTTTCATTACAAGCCCCAAGATACCATCATATTATAAAGTGTACAATGACATAAAATTTGTATAAAATTAAAACAATGTGTACCAACATAGAATTAATGGAATTTTATTCTCTGTTCTACTTTCCCTCAAACTTCTCTTGCAGCAAATAAAATGATGTATTTCTCCCAGATTTTCAAACCTATCATATAAATGAGACTTATAGTGCTCTTTTGTATTGTCCCTGTACATTTGAAACTAATGTTAGAAATGCACAGCAGACATTTGCCTGGTTGTAGAGAAGATAATATAAAATCATAATGCCCCAATTATTCCACTGAGAATACTACTAATGAGGATATTTCCATAATATAAGATGCTGCAGAACTGACAAGTAACAAGAAATAAGTTAGTTGGGTACTGTATAAATAGAGTGGAAAAATTATCAGACATTTGCCTGATTTTTTAATGCTTCAATTTAAACTTAGTGTAAGGATATTTCATCTTGCCATTTTAAGCCTATAATTACAGTTACCATCCTTTGGCTTGGCATCTAAATCACAGCCTGATGAGACTTATTTTTATACAAGAAGACATCATACAAGGAAAGGTCATGCTCTACGTAATTCTGGCTTTGTTTTAGTGCTTCAGCCTATCATAATATGAAATTTTATCAAACTAATCATAATTTTATTTTTTTAACTTATCTAAGAGAATAATTAAGGCCATATATCATGTTACCTAAATTAAAGGGAAAGAACATGAATCATTCCTTTCACTTCTGCCTCAGGAATCTAGGGCAACCACGATAAAAGTCATAAAGGCAAACACACTTCTTTATGTATGAAGAAAACCACCACATTTTTCAATACAAGTTACTTTAAATATTACAAAACTTTTGAAAATAATCCCTCAGCTGCTTCTTGCAAAGACAGAGATTAATGAGCATAGACCAGGAACCACTCTCTCCTCTGCATGTTGAAGAAAAAATATTCTTTACAATCACAGTTTCAAAAGTAACTGAGGCCTTAACTGGGACTGGCCTAACTGAGATGTAGTGGAAACTAAGCATTTTTAAAGGCTATTTTGAAAATGTTTTTTCCTGTTGTTCTCTATTTCTTGAGGTGTCTAACTCTCATAGCAACTCTATGTAAGAGAAAGACTCTCTGATGACCAGCAATCTGTGACAAAAACGTGTTCCCACTGCATTGTGACGTACTCTGGGGACACACCAGTGCCCACCCTTCTAGGCTGGTGTGCAAGATCACCTTAAGCCTTGCAAAGGTACTAGCTTGAGTCCCACTGCTGACCCTGGTTCCTTGCATCTTATAAATACCCGCACGCAGAGCAAGATCCACATTTAAAGGGATATTTAGGTATCTAGGGTGCCCAAAGTTGTATTTAATATTGTTGAAGCATTTCTCAGAAGTACCGTGGAGTTAGACACCTAGAGGCTTTTGCAAGTCTAGTTGAATAATGACCTGCATGTAGGACTTTTAATAATTGACGCCTAAATGAGTTGCTCAAGTCATACTGGGAGAGGGCTTTGGGATGTCTCATGGAGGTATGTAGTGCCACTACTATGTCCAAAACAAGTCCTCCAGGACTTGGCAGGCAGTGATGACACAGAACCCACAAGTGACCTGTGCTCTTCTGCATCAACAGCTGGAGGTCAGGACATCAGAACTGGCCACAGATGCCTGTGTTTAGGCACCTGAATCACTGCCCCAAAGCCCATGGCAGGATAACGATATCTCCTGAATACCAAATTCATTCTCAAGTCATCGAGGCATCTTCCCTCATAGAAACCCTCAGGAGTAGCTAAAGTAGGTTGGCTAGTACATAAGTATGTTTTTTAAAAAAATGTAGAATTATCACCATCTGAAGGCCTCTAGTTCTGCTTCAGGTCTCATATCAACATGCATTAGCCATTTGATCTCACAAGACCTAGTTAGTAAATTTATGTCTCGAAGAAAATTATTCATAAGTGTGAAAAGGCTGGCAGAACATATTCCCTACTAAGGAAGAAGCAGACTTGCTAGGATAGCTAAATGGATCCTGGTTCTTTCATGCATCATTATTTCCACTGAAAGAAACATAGTATTTATTTGCTGAAAGCTTATCAGGTCCTTCAATTTCTGCTGAAGTTCAGTAATTCCAAGTACTCTTTTGTGCAGAGAATTTTAAACTTTTACTGAACTCTCATCTTGTATTAGAGTAAATAAAACATTTTAGTCTTCTAGCTACATTATGCATGAAAATGAAGGTGGAAATAACACTTAAGAATAAAACAGCAGTGGGTAGCATGGATTTGATTAGAGATTGAGTCTGCATCATCTTCCTTACCGCTAAACTGAATCCTTACCTTGGTGTATCAATGATTAGCATGAGCATCACACAGTAAGAGATAAAGGGAGGCAAAGGTGTATATATATATCAAATCCATATCATTCAAGTGTAAAATGGTTAGTTTTCAGCTATTCATAATTCCACTGAAAATTTTTTTCAGTAATCAAAATAGTTGTCATGACTGTTGTGACAAATACATATCCAAAGCAGGCAATTCAGATGTAGACTGCATACTGCATAAACTATTCAAAAAATATTTATGAATAATAAATACAGTTACATAAATCTGGACCTGGTTTTATGTGATTTGTGAACAAAGGAGAGCTAGATTTATCACATCACTTGACAAACTGTGATGTGAGGATGTTTTCTGATTTAGCAAGGCACTTAAGCATGTATATAAACTCTGACACATTCTCCAGCCTGATTAAGATCTAAGTTAAGCACATACTTAAATGATTGCACTATCAAAAGCAACACTACATTCCTCTTGAAATGTAAATTAAATGTGCCAACTTGCACAGGTTTTTAGTTACATTTTCTCGGTCAGCTTATTACTCTGGCTGAATTAAAACCTGGTGGCTTCAGTTCCTAGGAAAATAACAAAAAGAGTGAGTCGGTCCTTCACTACTAGAAGACACTTGACTTACCTTGAGGTAAACCAGCAAGCTTCAGCACAGACAATTCAGACAAAGATAATATCATGGTCCTACAGCTCTGCACAACAGGAACAGGAGAAAAATTGGTCTAATACTTCAGCTCACGAAAACATGCATATGCAAGAAATCAGAATAGTTACAGAAGTGATTTATATCAGCTAAGAATCTTCCTAGTATTCTCTACTGTACATCCTGACTCAAATACAAAATTGTATACAAAGGAATATTTTGCAAGAGCAAAATAGTCAGAGAAATTATTACTAGCATAGGGGCTATTAAAATTGTTAAGTAACATTGGATTTCTTTCTAGACATAAGACTAAATGCACATATAAATCTCTGTTTGGATGCAGAATTAACAACATATAGAAATTATTATTCTTCTATCCATTTTAAATTGACATAATGGAGTTAATAGTTGTAGTAACTGCACATATAAATGCAGACAAACTAACTCTTGTGCATTTTTATACACAGGCTAGGGTCTATACTTAAGGAAAAGAACGTGGAGAACATTTCTCAAACATTTATTTTGAAGACAGCACTTCTAAGCTATCAGTAAAGCAGCCCTAAGTTTAAAATGGAAGTTTTATAAGCATTTTCACCTTCCAGCTGAGGAATAGGTAATTAATTAATTTTATTGAAGCCTAGTATTCTGGCTTGTATGAATTTCAGATCTGCAGATAGCAGACATTTGATTTTTCTTTTTCTTGCTTGGAATGTCTCTATAAACCTTTGGAAGCATTGCGTGAGCATCCTGGCACCCTTAGGCACACTTGCATAACTGTTACACGTAGCACGTACTTATTGTATGCAATAATAAATTAATTTCTACGTGATAGATTTTCAGGGAGTTCTTCACTGTTACCAATGGTGGGTTCTATCCAGGGACTACGTAACGTATCCCCTTCCTTTCCTATGGGGTTTCAAGAACCTCTTAAAACTGAGTAAAAACTTACTTCATGATAACATACCACCATTCCCTGGATGAGGTGGCATCACAGGGCATGGTTTTCTCAAAGTCTGTTCTCTCAGTAGGAACAGGCGAAGTGATCACAGGGTAGGGCTCACTCAGGTGTGCTGTGCAATTTCTGTAAAAGTGCTGGATTGAGCAACTGAGGTCGTGAAATCTTCTGCAGCTATTGATAAGCTATTTAGATAATGTACTGCTGTTTGGAACATCCACAACTTTCTTACTAATTATACAAGAACAGCACCCATGCCTATATCCATATGAGGGACCTACTGTCTTACATAGGTGAAACACTTATAGACTAAAATATAAACAATTCCATATGTTATAATTTTTAGAGTTACCGATATAAAGTTACAATTCTCCATCTGCACCAAGTGAGATAGATATGTACTCTTGTTATACTGGTGCACCCAAACAGCAGTTGACAACAGATGGAGTAGTGCCATTTTAATTCTGTAATTTGAGGGCACAGCAAGTGACAATTAAGCAAAACAGGGCTGTGTGTACATACACAGATACATCAAGTGGTCATCTCAAGAAGCATAAAAAACTCCCAGTCAGTAAAAATAGTTAAAACTGTTTACAACCTCAAGAGCAATTTTCATGCAAATAACAATTTTTATTTTTTGAGGCCTCATGCTTATATCAGGTCATTTTAAAAGTTTGGACAATCCAGCAAGATAAGATTTGCTAGGCTGAAAATTATTTATTAGAAAAACATCTATAATTGGATGACAAGATTAAAGTAAAGACAACAATATCCTTGCCACATTGTCCAAGGCAAACCATCACTAGGGACAATGATGTGTGCTTTAGGGGAAACTTTGCTTTGTGTGAAGAAGGCACCATGTAATTTCAAGTGAGACTTCAGATTTCTTTTTTGCAATCAGGACTCCGGTGGCAGGAACTTCCTGAAACTATTTTTTTCCTCCCAGTGACAGCTGCCTGAGGAACCTCTGGTCTCTGCAGTGGGCCAGAACACTCGTGGGGGAGTTCTTTGGTTTATTTATGTTTTTTTCTGGTAAGAAAACATCAGATTCATGGGATGCTAATATTTCATGCATTTTAGAGAAGATTTTAGAGAAGAGCTGCAGTAGTGTCAAAAAATTATTAGTACTTAAGCAGTATAATGAAACTAGTGATTTTCTCATCACTGCCTTGAAACCATTAATTTAACTACTGTGATATTATATGTCTCTATAAATAACAATAAAAATACTTTTTAAAGTAGATACATATTTTACACGTTATGAATTTCATTTTCTGGAATGAAATGAAGTCATATCTGTTCCTTTTTCATCTAACCTAAATGAGATAAATCTGATTTAATCTGCAATGAATCAACCAGCATGTGTCCAGTATCATTTTATGACTGTCAATAAAGAGGTGCTATAGTAATTTGCAATTTCCATGGAAAAGCAATATATTATCATACCTTTATAACATTTTTTTTTGGTATGATTATTAACCTACTCATTGAAAAGAAACTGTCAAACTTTGTAAAACATTACAAGCCAAGAGACTTAAATTGAGTCCTGGAAAATAAAGTGACTGTACTGTGTCTTATGCAAGCATTCTTCACTTCATAATTGATGGTTATAGCAGAAAAAAAACAGGGAAGATTTATGATGGTATATACTAAGTAATTTTACCTGCCAGGTACTCATCTCAAAGGATATCCTCTCATGAGAAAAATGTATTGTGATGAGAACAACAGCTTGATTCTGCTTGCTTGGTGTCCCTGAACTGATCCAACTAAAACAGCAACTGAACAGCTGTGCTATACCTCGGCTAGGTTTTGGCTGACTTTTTTTGCCGCTAAATGGGTCTTTACGGCTTATTAAAATGGAAAAGCTGTCTAATTGTAGGGGGTGTTTTGTATTTTATATAAACAATTTTTTTGTCACAGTTTATCTTTTGACCCTATCTATAATTCAAGATGAGTGTATATTATATTGCATCCTATATGGGCTTGTGAAAAATATGTTCTCACTTAAAATGCTCATACTGCTTACTTGGTTCATGTCTTAGTCCTTCTCTACTTTTCAGAATGGTGAGAGTATCCAAGATGAGTCCAGAAGTACGTGGAATTTGACCTAAATTTTCTTGTCCTACAAAAGCATATACTTAATAGTGTCAGAAATCTTTCCTCCTCTGTAAACCTAATACCCAGGATAGCAGGGCTTTGCTTAGACCTGAAGTACTACATGTGGCCCTTTAATTTGACTTTAAATGTTTTCTTAGTGTTCAGACAGTCTCAGCTACGCCACAAGGCTGTCTGATTTCTGTCTCTTCACAAGGTTATGATCACTGTCGTGTACCAAAGGATATAATTCCTCCCTCTTTAAAGTCAATGAAAACTTTGGCACATTGTCTGTCTATTGCATTCTAGTATCATTATAATTGCTGGGATCTGAGCCAGGAAAAGATCCAGAATGTTATTTTAATGATGGTGGCATGCTGATATATTGTGATATTAACCTCTAGCTATAAGTATAGAAATACTCATTTTTCTTCAAAATCTCTCTAATATATTTCTTTTCTACTCAAATTCTGCAAAAAAAAAAAAAATCTTCCTTTAAATATGCTTCACAAAAACAAAGCTCTCATTGGCTAAAAAAACATGGGTTTTCTCTTAAATTACTGCTCTTTCTTTCTCTGTCTGGACAACTTCTTTGTATTTGACATTTGTTTGTCTTTCTAGAACTTCTGGGTTTTTTCCTAAATTATCTGATTCTAGTAAAACAAAAAAAAGGTGTTATTTCTTGACAGACTATTTCTCAACTGGTTCGTTTATGTAAAGGACCAGTTTAGCAATCTTGTACATGAGCAAGCCTCATTCTGAATGGCTTACCAAATTATTATAAATCTCTGGTTTAGGACATTTATTGTCCTTGAAAAAAAAGGAATAAAAAATGTTCTATGTGGAGTTGTAGATCAGTCAGCTGAAAAGCTAGACCTGAAGGCTCTAAATTAGCATGAATCTAATTTTGCTATTTTCTTTGTACAGCTTTCTACTGTATGTCCTTCACCCTCTTCCTTTATTTGTAGATTGAACTAATTCTCAGTAGACTTCCAACATTCCATCCAAATTTATTGGAAAAAGGTTCCATAAATATATAAAACTTTGAAATAATCTGATTATATTAATAAATACCAGTAGGGCTGTTGAAATATGATAATGAACTTCTAGACCTCAAAACCACTCCCATCCTTCCATTCAAAATGTGAAATAAACACAACCATCTTCAAAATAATTCTTCTGACAGCAGATTTCACAGACTATTACCACAACACAACTAAAGGAGGTATGAGTGTGGACACTATGGCACACTGAGGTACAAACCATCTTATGCTACTCTGCCCACGCTCTGAGCTTGCTGGAGATGAGTCAGACCCCACCTGAACACCACACAGCTACAGCAGTGTGGCCAGGGCGGCTGCAGGCAAGAAAGGTCTCTGAGGCAGTCCTGCTCTATTTGGCTGTGTTATATTTTTCACACTAAAATCCACGTGTATGATAAATCAGTGGAAAGATAATAAAGATCCTCCTTTTCCATGACCCCACCATTTTAGCAGGTCACAACTCTGGAAAAGAGGATTTCTGAGAGAAGCGTTAGCCTGGGCCATTCTCTTCCACCTCCCATCTGGCGCTCATAACACAGGAGTCAGCCCTGACAGGCACCACATCCTGTCCCATGTCTTTACGTTTTCACAGCTCAGCTGTCCTTCTCCATCTTGCTGCAGACACCTTTGCAGGTGCCTGTGCCTCCACAGGATTTGCAGGCTCACAGCACATGCAAGCAGACCAAGTGCTAGGCAGCCCTGCACTGGCCTGGCTCCTTCCCCATTAATCTGCGACACTTAGGAGCCCTAAGCAGGGCACATGGATACAAACAGGCTGAAGGGCAGAGAGGTGGTCACTCTGCTCTGTGGTGGCACCCAGAAGTGTTGTGAGATCATGATGAGCAGAGGAAGTTGCACGAAGACGAGGAAGATGAAAGAGGAGTAGGACAAGGCTTTACTTCCATTCGGATGACGCTGGCAGAAGGTGGCAAGGGCAAAGGTAGCAGGAAGAATACACAGAGGAGGCAGTCCCATATGTGGAGTCCTGTCTCAGGGAGGTGGAAAAGAGAATGTGTTGCCCTGTGCACATTTTGTGTGATACAAAAGCCGGAGAGACCGGGGAACATTTTTATACTCTTGCTTGGCCATATTGCTTAAGGAATCATAGTTGGGTTTGTACTTTCAGGGACAGTATGAAATAGTGGTAGCCAAGTACATAGATTGCTTGTCCAGAAACCAAGCTAAAACAGCTCTGCATCTACTGGCTCCCTGATCCTGTTATGTATTAATATTCTTGTAGTTTTATGTAAACCAACATTTTTATGTTTATGTACATGTTTATGTACAACTCAGAGATACAAAGGAAAACTGTCTTCGTGCAGTCTTCTGGAGAGGCCAATGTTTGGAAGCAACTTAGTTTTTGTTGGTGCTCATCTTGAAACTTCTTTGCAAATAAAATATAGTGGCTCTTCCTTAAGACTTTTTTTCCCTA
>NW_010535983.1:14505-26542 GCF_000687285.1 Phaethon lepturus
GAGATAGTATGAAACTAGTTAAAGAGTACATTGCATATCTTCTTATTAAGATGTTAGAGTCTTTACTTGGGGTTTTATAGCTTCAAATTCTTCTCCAGAAAAAGAATTCTAAATCACAGCAGTCAAAACCTGCAGTAATATGTAATGTTTGGAAAAAGGCCGATACTGCAAAGTTCACCTCAAGTACAAACGGCCCTGGAGCACACCACTTAGCAAAGAAACGAATCTTTGAGATATAAAAAGGAGCGAGTCTGCCACATTTACTGACTTTGAGTGGCACCTTAGCCTGCCAGCTGTCCCATTGAAAAAGAGGCACAGAAAATGAACCACTAACTGAAACAAGTAAAAAGTTTTCGTTCCCAAAATAGCTGTGATAAAGGAAGAGCACAGTGCAATGTACTGATGTGCACAGTGTTCTGAGTCCTTCTTTAAGATTCCTCCTAGAATTTGCATTAAGTGCTAGTCTTTGTTTTGCTTTCAATTATACATTTTTGATGAGTTTGAGGAAAATTTCACAGCAGCAGCATTGAAGTCCAGTGGAATTTTAAAAAAGCTTTTTTCTTCCATTGACCATGATTGTCCATCCATAGCAAACAGGCATTTGTTGTAGCAAACAGGCATAACCTTTTGGTGTTGAACAGCTCTGTAAGCAAAAGTTCATTTTCTCATGGCCTCAACCATGACAAAGGGCACAAACAAGGCTGGACAGTGGTAAGTCCCAAGAGGCAGTGGTAAGGACAAGGCTGAACTGTAACTGGACATCATCATTTACTGTTATGATGAGTTGTGACACCAAAGTGAAGAAGGGACTCCCTGGTTGGTTGGAGAGCAGCCACAGCAGGAGTACGAGATCATTGCTGGCCAACGCAAAAAATCAAGGTGTGCACCCAGGATGGATGCAGAGGGCTGTCAGCAGGGGGATGTCAGGTGTGCATTTCTCAGGATGTCCAGCGCAGGAAACACACATCATCCCGTGGAATTATACTGGGCTCCGCTTGGATCTCCGCATAGTACCTTTGCAACTGGAAATAGCACTTGAAGAAAATTGACTTTGAGTTAAAGACTCATGACAAAAGCTACAATAATATCTGGTTTTACCTAACATCACAAACAACAACCTGGTAGCATTAAAAAAATAAATCTCTAATTATCTCTAATTAAATGCAAATATGCTCTAAAAACTCTGTGTTTTTCCAGGAATATTTTTTGTTAACTGATATACTGGAATGTAACAGAGCAGAAATATAGTTAATAAAACTGAAAATTATGGAAAAGATAGATCTGAAATTTCTCCTCTCTCTCTCTGCCTGCCTCGCTATCCGAGAATAAGGAATCATTCAACAAAATTGAAGGTGAATTATTGCAATATGTCTCAATCAGGATGGTTTCACTCTCTCAGTAACTATTTTATAAAGAAAACCTAAAGAGAATAGACAAAGGAAGAATTTTAGAGTTATTAAAAACAGATTTAAAACATATATAAGATAGTGCTATCATTTTCTCCTTTGAAGAAAGAATGTTCAAAGATGAATACAGTTTTCTAAATGGAGTTTTTTTAGCACTCTTTTACAAACGCTGGACTTCTATCTTTAAGAGCATTCTAACCTTGTTTTATATGTTTGCTAATCCTGAGTGTTTCAGTACTGTCAGCCTCCACCCACAGTAGTTTCCTAACTCTGAGCAGAACAGCTACAACACAGCTAGATGCTCTTAGGATGTTTTGTACCGCTTCGCCAACGTACCTCATGGCTTACCTCAGAAAAGGAAGCATTATGAGTCTGAGTCAGTATTAAGTTCAGATCTACTGGCAGATGAGCTCATCTTTATGCTACTCAGACTGGAAGATGCACTGCCCCCAGCAATCATGTTCAAGTGTTGCCTGAACTTGGCAATGTCCAGTCTTTCATCATTACTCCTGATATGGTCAGCAAATGTCATCTCTTCTATGACTTTAGGTGTGTATTAGGAGTTTTATGTAGACTACCAAAACTATTTCAAAAAGCAAAAGATCTCAGTCAAGATCAAGCTATACCTGACTTGAACCACCATGAAAGCAGAATGCTCTGAAGCAAAGATCCTGAACCACAGAGTTTGCATGTTTAATCCTTCTATTCAGTTACCATATACCTAATGTATTTTTTTTCTCTCAGACTTCAGGAACTACTTTATGTTGGTCCTCAATTTATTTTTACTCTACATTTGTATGGCAGTATTTGAACCAGATTCTTATCGTGCAGGGCACTATACAGAGAAGAATGTCTTTAGAGAGTTTGCAATGAAGACCAGAGACAACAGAAGAATATAGGCAGATAATCTGGAAGGACCACTTAGTACCCTGTCAGAGCACAGTAGGATTTCTCATATAAAACAATATTTTAGGGTATTTATACCTCTTTTAGTGCCAGCTTACTGAGAAATCACACTTTCAGAGTATACTTCTCTTATTCTGCATTGCTACTGCTAATGAAAACTGAATGATGATGAGATCAGCAACCAGTATATATTCCTGCAGTTTGGGCTATGTTATCACCCTCGGCAACAATGCAAAGCTGCATCTAGAATACCCTATGCCCATGCTGGTTATCTAGTAGATTTCTTAAAAATCATTCTTGCATTGTATAAATGTAACAGGCAAAGATTAGCAAGCAGGTTGTGTAGCTCAAGGGCTGGCATCAAGGAGCTTGTCAGGAGGACGTCAAATAGACAAGGAGGCGTATTCATTATGTACAGTACAGGAAAAAGGCATTTCACTAGACTTTAACAGAAGAGACACTTTTTTTTTTTTTTTTTTTTTTTTTGTGCTTTGCTTGCTGAGATCCTTCCAGACCTAATGCAAATATTTACAGTACTCAAAGTTCTTCAAAAATGACAGAACTAAATTTGCAGTATTAGCTTTCCTTATTTCCCTGGTCAACCTTTTACTTTATATATCCAATATATGTAGATAATATTACAGAGTCTTCAAGAAAAATACTTCTCTGCACAGCAATAGTACAACATGGAGTTTTATTATTGCATTATAAAAAAATTGAGTGGTTGGACTCTTAAAGCAGATGTATATTAAATAGATACAATTGTTTTTTCTCTGAAGAAATAGAAAATATATTTTTTTAGCTGAGGAAATAAATTATTGATAGATTACTAATAGATTAGCTACTGTACAGTGTACCATAAGATTACTTACAATACCTGAAACACAGAGAAAAAGATGTCTACTAGTCATTTTTTGCATATTTAGTTAATCCAAACAGCAGTCCTTGAAAATATTAGTGTACTTCTGCAGAAAGTTTCACAGAAAGACAAATCTAATATACAAAAAGATCACCATTCTCAAAAATTCCCTCTTACACTTTGCTTTTAATCTTTCATCCAACAATCTTTGTATCCCCACATGCTTGTAGCAAGGTAGCATGACTTTGCTGTACTTCAAGCAAGGATGCAAGTCTGGGCAGATGTTGAATTCCCTGACCATTCACATTTCTAACTTGATGGAGTGCCTCCTGCTATGTTATTGATTGGAGGCAAGGTAAAGGAAGAAGGCTTGGGAGGACCCTAAGCATTAAATCGTGCTCATGGTGCACTTGCCTTGCAGACACCTCTGTACTTTATTACTACCTTTATGGTAACATGGTCTGACTGTATTTGAGGAGATACAAATGATTCATCCTACAGAGACTATGATTTTTTTCTGCAAGGGCAAATAAGACTTGTAGCCAGTTCAGTCCATGAAGGAGCTCAAGCTGTCACAGGGATGATGGACAATATTCCTTCACAGGAGAGTTCTTGTCCATTACCAAGACTTGGATCCCTACAGAGTGCATGCAGCCACTGACACCAAACAGTGTGTGCACAGGAGAGAAAAACCTACCTGTACCTTGCAAGTATCCTTATGAATATAAGACTTCTCAGTTTCTCCCAACTGCTCCTATTCTTTAAGCTTCTTTGGAAAGCTGATGCATGCACCTTCACACTAATGTGTAAGTTTGTTTGTAAACTTAGTACTAAAAGCGATTAGGAAAAAATGAGGGGAAAAAGCAGAAGGATGTTTCATGAGAGAGGAAAACCTGTTCAGAAGCAAGCTGTCATGGAGGAGACAATAGCTGGTGTAAGAAGAAATACTGAAGACAGCTGAGAAGGCAGAGAATGTGACTAAATTGGGCAGTATTCAGCTACTCGGTTATCACTGCTGTGGGCATTTTAGAGGGAAATATGAGCATCAGAGACAATTCTTCTAATGGAGAGAGCTGCTCAAAGATTGCAGCATCTAGCTGCTTTGATAGCCTAAGACTTCAAATCCCAGAACGGACTATTCAACCACCAATTTTATTTGAAATATTTCCTATTAACGCAGAATTCCTTGTGCAATGCATTCTGATTCAGACACACAGAATGTATAAGCCCCACTGATGAGTAAGAGATGTTTTGTTTTCCAGCTGCATTGAACAAATGAGGTTGCTTTTGGAAAGAAATAAGCACACAGACTTTATTCAAGCCATCATATTAAGCAATGTGATGGTAATACCAAGTGGTTTACAAACATTAATTTAAAACGTATCTAGAGCTTTCTAAATCATATTGGTCTTGAGTATTGTGCCCAATCTCAGAGTGCAAGATCATTATGGACTGAAAAGGGTGATGACTGGAAGTAGAGGATCAAGGAGAAGAATCATACTGTTCAAAATTTTTACTATTACTTCAGTTTTACTAAACTCTGTGGGATTTTTTTTTTAGAAAATTTGGAAGTGTAATATTTCTGCATATAAGTTGAAAATAAAAATCTACAGAATTAAGAAACAGGGAAGCTGAAACCTTCCACCTTGCTACAGCTTAACAACAACAGAAGTTCTTAGAAGAGAGCGATCTGTGGATGTACACAGATATAGTCAAAAAAGTAACCGGTGGTATGTCTGCTTGTGGCACAGCTAACAAGGCCCACAAGCCACATATATTTCCTATGGGTTTCCTGAGGAAGTCATACTAGTTGTTCATTTTAAGTCCCTTCCAACACCAGTAGCCCGCGTCACTGTAAAAACTGGCACCACAACAGCACAAGCTTCCAGGGAATGGAGCAATTTTTGTGCCAGAGATCAGGGCTGTAATATGGACTGCTCTCAACAGCAGAGCTGTGAGACCAGAAACAAGACAGATGCCAACATTGGCACTGCTACCTTTATGGATTTCAGATGCCTTTACTTACTGTCAGGTTGAATGGCAATTTTGTTTCTGGTTCAGGCACTGTCACAGCTTTTGTTTCTATCAAGAAGAAGCAGCTGTAAATGGGAAAAGTAAGTAATCAGATTTAAGCTACCAACTGTCTGAGATTTAAGTTACCAACTGTCTTGTGGTAAGTCTAAGAAGAGCTGATTCCCTAGGGACCATTACTAATGATCCAAAAATTGCTTATCAGATAACTCTATCCAATACACCCCCAATACATCCTCTAAAAATGACACTTGCTGTCTTAGCACTTCTTCATTTGGGAATAAGATCTCTCAATCCAAGATACATCCTGCCTTGCCATGGATATAATCCCCTTAGAGTTCATTTCTTCAAGGAAAGTGAAAAGATGTCCTGACCCCAGATGGAAACCCTTGGTGGAACAAGGTCAACACTTTACCTCTCAGCCTGTATCTGGATGCACATCCATCTGCTGTTGTGGAAGGCAAAAGTATTTGACTTTCATTTGAGACATGTTCACCACATTATTTTACCAATTTATTTCCAATACTTGTGAGTTTTTAATTTTTAAGCACGGGACTGTCATTTTTTAAGGTTGTAAGTGCAGTCTCAGGGGGTAGCCCAGATTTCAATCTTTAAACAGAAGTCTCTGTTTACAAAATGAGCAGGGTTTTTTTTCTGATTTCAAAGCCAAGTCTTATTTTTGGATAGTACAAAGGAAAGAATGTACTTGAAATACCTTTCATTATTACTACCATCTTAATGTTTACAAAATAACAACAATACACAGATCTTGTCTCATTTTATTGTTAACCTCTAGTTCTCACACTACAAGCAAATGAGGATCAAAGTCCCATTTCATAACTTGAGGCATAAGTGGCAAGATGATGTAACCAAAATTATGGGCAAAGTAGTGAAAAATTCAAAACTGCACCCTGCTCTCCAACATCTTAACCTGATGCCGTACCTCTGAGCACACTCTCTCCTATTATCCAACACAAATATTATGGTTTAAAAATACACCAACACAACAAAGATTATTTAAAGACAAGCTTCCTCACTTCCTGTTGACCACCAGCTACAGCAAAGATTAAAAAGACCTCCACAGTCAAATTTTCAATTCTCATATTTAAATGAGCTTGTCTGCCCCAGTGCAATTGCGAATACCTCAGAGATATGCCTGACATGTTGACTTGTTTGACATTTACTTAAAGAGAAGCACTGTGAGCAAATAATTCCTTTTTTTCACATAAAACTGTTAATGCTGTAAGCCTTTATTTGTAAGAGTTGACAGGATCAAATACCAGACATAAAGACTTGGTATAGACTTGTAATAACTGGCTTCAATAGACTGCCACAGCTGTATGTAAAGAGCTGTTTGTGGTATTTACCAGCTGTTGATGTTTTCATCCCTCACATCCCATTTACAGGAATCCAGCAATTGGTGTTCAAGAGCATGCTTGCTGCGGTAATAACACATAGCACTGCATTGCACTGGGAAACCACTGACTTCATAGCGTTTCATAAAGGTCATTTTATGGATGGGAAATTAAAGCACACAGAGAAAATTATTTACCCAAGATAATCTCAAAGATGCAGAATAAGACATCATGAAACCCAGAGCTCTTGACTTCCAGACTAGACCACTATTCATTAGGCCTGACTGCAAAACTCAGTGTAAAAACAGGAGTTTATTCACTATGAGATGTTAACACAAATACAGCTATTCTTTAATGTTTTGAGGCTTTGAGACACTTGTAGCACTGTCAATTTTGCTAGCTGCTCTGGTGATGGAAAATTAAAATCAAGCTGCTTCTTTCTGCTGAACAGAAAATAAGCAGACTTTTTTTTTCTTTTGGTCTATATGCCAACACAACAGCTCAATACAGATATCAGCAGTTCCAGAAGAGTCAGAAATGGGATATAAGTTTCTCTTAAGTTCTCTGTTCACATAGCTGAGAAAAAATATGTTTTGGAAACAAAGACTCATGATCCTTTTGCACTGAAAGGAAAGTTTACAAAAGCTGCATCAACTGACTTCAGACACCCAGAACACTGTTTTGTGTTATGGCATGTAAACAGAGCAATGCATGACAAGGCTCAGGGTGATCTGAAGACGTGGATGAAGTATACACAAGTCCAAAGGAGAAAACAAAAAGAATCAAAAGAGAACAAGGTTTCCGAGGTAATCCTTAAGATGGTGTTAAACATGAGGCCTGTTTTGGGGAGCTTATGATACAGGCAAAAAACTGTGTGTGCAAAATGGCTTGCTAGTTCCAAATTTAGGTGCACTCCACTTCTGATTCATTCACAGATGTCATATAACAGCTGTATGTTGCCATATGTATTGACCTAAGGTGGTGTATTTAATCATATTTTCAAGAATTAAAAAAATTACTAACAACAACCTCAAATTTTTTGCTCAAAGTGATTCCTTTTTCCTATGCATGCCTGCTCTCTCCTCTTGGCACTGCTCATCCTCAAGAAAATTATGGTTCCACCAAAACAGAAACATTTGTGTTTTACAGTAAAAACCCTATTTTTTCTTCCACTGAGATTCTATACTAGATTTTTTATCAAGCAATTATCAATATACTTTTTAGGCCAAAAGCAGAAAGGGGAGGAGGATGATTTTGGCCAGCTGGCCAGCCAGGAGCTAGTCACCTCCAGGAGCCAAGTACTGGACTAGATGAATATTTGCTGTGATCTAGCATGGCAATTCATACGGTCATCAGTTAAACAGATACTGCAGAGCTGACAGACATGCCTGAATACAGCAATATGAATGCCTTTTTATTTGTGCTGCTCTATTAGACAGGGTGCCTTGTGGAGTCTGCACATATTAGCATCTGAGTCTGACAAATGCTTCTTCATGTAAACCTCCCATTTACTGTCACTGATTAATGGGTTGTTTTTTTCCAGGACCTGGGACTCTTCCTTTATCTTCAAACACTGGCTGTTCACATGCTTTCTCAAAAGCCATTAGCAGTCTTCTACTTCTTTGCTCTATTCAATATGAACATTCACATTTGAATTGAACTCTCTTGCTGTGGGCAACATTCTGTATATTCAATGGCCAGAAGCTATCTAGGCAAAGATTACAGTATTTTTCATATTGTGTCTTCTTCATATTAAGGTATCCACACACAGTGAGGTCACATTCAGTTTTTGCTCTTTGCTTGTAAAATTTGGGAAAAGATTTTGTGGTTTTCTGGTTTGCAGTAATTTTTTAAAAACTTTATTCCATTGGAGGTATTTATTTCTTCCTAGTTCTTGAATTTCAAAAGGTGGGTGGAATTTAAGAGGTGGTTGTAGTGAAAAATAGCACAAGATAACATGCTTAGCACCTTACATTCATGTCAGCTTAATAAGATAAATGTTGCCCAGTGGGTACGAGACAAAAGGATGAAGATCATATTGCTGGCAGCCTAGCAGTGTGCCAGTAGGAAGGTTAATTAAGGGCAGAACTTATTGTGACTTGCTCCAAGAAAAATTATTCCCTCAATGAAGTCAGACAGCTCTAGAACATTTAATGTATGTCTGAGGAATTTCTTTTTCTTCTTCTTTTTTTAAAAATATCACTCTCCCATAGTAGCTATTTTCTTTCTGGCAATCTTGGAATAACACTAAAACCCATAAAGCTGACAAGGTAGCATAAAGATGCTTGGATATACAATATATCCTAGCCTTGGCTTGTTAAATATAGTCAGCTTCTCAAGGGTAAAGGGATGAAGTATTTTGTTTAATGATTCACCAAGTATTTTTCCAAAACAGGAAGGCAAAAGGCTTCAGTCAGTTTTTGGTTTTCACTGCAGGGCCCAGGCTCTAACACTGAGGAGAGCCAAGAAAGTGAAATTTTGCAGAGAAGACTGCTAACCAGAACATCAACCTGTCTTATTTGCTGTCCTGGGATTATTATTGCACTTTAAGTCACTTACGCCTAGTAAGCTCAACACATTCTTCCACATAATGTCTCTGTGTAATGTCAATTTTGTTCATTAAGAAAAGCTTTCTGATGAGTAAAGCATTTGAAGTAGAATTACCAGTGGAAGAAACACTGTTTTAGACAGTTATACTAATTTGCTTGCAATTACTTGAGGTGATAGCATTACCTGTGTGCAGTGGTAAATGTATTCTTTGCTGCTCAACTGAGGTACTTCCAGTTTATCTAGTTCTTCTGGGGGACATATTTGAAGTGGACCACACACTTAATATGTAAGAGCAATACAACAAATGTACAAAGTTCCTGCAAATATCCCCCTTTGGACTTGCTTCTATACTCTATCAACCCAGTAATACCTGGTGGGTAGAGGGAATTATACTGAAGTTAGTGAAGGAACAGTGGCATCAAGTCAGTGTAACAAAAAGGAGAATTAGGGTGCTTATCTCTGGCAAAGACAGCAGCACTATGCAGTTTCTTTTTCTGCCACTTTGCTGCTTCTGTGTATGTGAGATTAGATGCGGGATTAACTGAGGTCCTGAAAAAAAATTAAAGGAACACACCTGAGGCTCTCACAGAGCACAATAATGCTAGAAAATGCTGAAAACAAGCACTTTATGAGTTATATTGCCAAGATTAGCACTGGAATATACCATGTCCCAAAGCTATGAAGTCTTTTGTGACTACAAAAGTTGCCGAGGTCTGTCTTTAGATGTGCATGGTGTCTTTTGATATGGAAAAGCAGAACTGATCCCTCCAGGGAGAGGATTGTTCATTCTGCATAGAAGGATTCTGCTACAGGAGATAGATGAATCCTTCATGATAAATCCTAATTTAATGCATCTCAGCACAGCTAATTTAGAGAATTATATTTTAGAAACTTGTGTTATATTGCTGTACTATCCCTTTTAGGAGTACAATACATGTGGGATCATCTCTTTCTGATTTCACCAGGCATCTTGCTATGGTAAGAAGGATTTGTCTCATATACCATATAGTGCTGTTTTTCTGGAATTTTTTTTTTTCTGCTTCCAGCCTAGTACAGTGTTCCTTTGTAAATTATAGAAAATATGCAGTTGAGCTCATTACAGGTACCCATTGTCCTCCTAGATAGGCATAGAATTCTTACGGCCCATTTGCCAATGCTTTAAAAAAAAAAAGTTATTGTCTTTTGGTTTTAGTTGAACTCAGTTTTCTAGCCTTCTTTATTTTTTCCATTGTTTTGGTGAACTTAAACTTCTATTAACCATTACAAGCAAAATAGAGGTTGGAAAATATGGAGACCATCCTGGCATACACATCTACAGGAGTGAAAAGTCTGTATTTATATGCCTAGACACTGTCATTCCCAAGCTGTTCTGCGAGCTGTTTAGTGATAGCTGAGATTCTGGGACAGCAGCTTTTGTAATAATTTTTTTCACTCTTCCTATTGTTGTAAGTGAAGAAAAATGGCAGTCCTCCAGTGACCAAATTAAGAACAACTCAACTGCATTTTGTCCAAAGCTATTCATACAAGTAGTATTATAAAATGTTCTAATTAAATGCAAGGCAGCATATTATATATCATCTTTCTAATTTCAGAGAAGTGCTCACCATACGATTATTAACAAACTAAAATAAAATATTTTAAAAGCTTTTGCAGTCAAATCCATTTGTGGCTGCACTTTTATGAATAGTTCTTCATTTTCTTTAGTACTGCATGACGAAATTCAACCTTTCCATTTTTTATCCTGACAAAACAGACAAGAGTCATGAGGTGTCAGCAGCAAAAAATGATAAGCATATTACCTCCAATGTATTGTGGCTGCCAGAAATGCAGGCCCCTTCGTGTGCAAGGTCAGAGACTGACACCATGATGTCTCAGCTAACGGGGAACTTATCGTTTCCTCAGAGTCACAAGGATTTTCCTTCACCTTACCGGGAAGAATGAATATCATTTTTTTATCTAGTATGTCTAGCAAATTGCTCCGCTTTGCCAGCACAGAGGGTTGACCTTTGTGTCAGCTTCAGGTGATGTTTCTGATGGAAACAAGGGCTCCAACAAGAGCACTGATTGACACCAGCAGCATTAACACCTGGCATCTTGGAGCAGCTACCACAAAGGTTTGGAGGTCTTTCTATTGAAAAATGGGATCTCCTTTTGCTATTCAACATTTTTCTCCTTTTCAGGGGTGATATTTCTGATCAGCAAATACCAGCAACTTGTAGGTTTGTGTTACAGTTTCTCCCTATTGCCCTAAAATACAGGCAGGACCTGCTCTCAGCACACAAGTATTAGAGAGTGCCAGAGACCACAGAATCATAGAATCATAGAATGGTTTGGGTTGGAAGCGATCTTAAAGATCACCTAGTTCCAATCCCCTTGCAATGGGCAGGGACACCTTCCACTAGACCAGGTTGCTGAAAGCCCCATCCAAACTGGCCTTGAACACTTCCAGAGATGAGGCAGCTACCTCCTCTCAGGGCAACATGTGCCAGTGTTTCACCACCCTCATTGTGAAAAATTTCTTCCCTATATCTAATCTAAATTTACCCTCTTTTAGTTTAAAAACCATTACTTCCTGTCCTATCGCTATATGCCCTTCTGAAAAGTCCCTCTCCAGCTTTCTTATAGGTGCCCTTTATTTACTGGAAGGCTGCAATAAGGTCTCCCTGGAGCCTTCTCTTCTCCAGGCTGAACAACCCCAATTCTCTCAGCCTGTCCTCATAGGAGAGATGTTCCATCCCCCTGATCATTTCTGTGGCACTTCTCTGGACCTGCTGCAACAGGTCATTGTATTTCCTGTGCTGAGGGCTCCAAAGCTGGACACAGGACTCCAGGTGGGGTCTCACCAGAGCAGCATAGAGGGGCAGAATCACCTCCCTCAACCTGCTGGTCACACTTCTTTTGATGCAGCCCAGGATACAGCTGGAGTTATG
>NW_010535983.1:26647-31546 GCF_000687285.1 Phaethon lepturus
GTCTCCCTGGAGCCTTCTCTTCTCCAGGCTGAACAACCCCAATTCTCTCAGCCTGTCCTCATAGGAGAGATGTTCCATCCCCCTGATCATTTCTGTGGCCCTCCACTGGACCTGCTCTATAGACAGGTCCATGTCTCTCCTGTGCTGAGGGCTCCAGAGCTGGATGCAGGACTCCAGGTGGGGTCTCACCAGGGCGGAGTAGACGGGCAGAATCACCTCCCTCGACCTGCTGGCCATGCTGCTTTGGATGCAGCCCAGGAGGCGGTTGGCCTTCTGGGCTGTGAGCACACATATTGCCGGCTCATGTCCAGCCTTTTGTCCACCAGTACCCCCAAGTGCTTCTCGGCAGGGCTGCTCTCGATCCCTTCATCCCCCAGCCTGTACTGATACCAGGGGTTGCCCCAACCCAAGGTGCAGGACCCTGCACTTGGCCTTGTTGAACCTCTGGCGGTTCACACGGGCCCATGCCTTGAGCTTGCCCAGGTCCCTCTAGATGGCATCCTGTCCCTCAGGCATGTTAACTGCACCACTCAGCTTGGTCTCATCTGCAAACTTGCTGAGGGTGTACTCGATCCCACTGTCCACATTGCTGATAAAGATGTTGAACAGCACCGATCCCAATACCAATCCCTGCGGAATATCACTTGTCACTGGTCTCCATTTGGACATCGAGCCATTGACCACAACTTTTTGAGTGCAACCATCCAGCCAATTCGGTATCCACCAAGCGATCCATTTGTCAAATCCACGTCTCACCAATTTAGAGACAAGGATGTGGTGCAGGACAGTATCAAATACTTTGCACAAGTCCAGGTGTTCTCCAGCAGTAGAGCCTACTGATCCCAGCTATTGTCAAAACACTCAAAGATGCAGGAATTCATAGGGGAAAGAAAATTTAAACCCTACCAAATTTTCTGTGACATTTTTCCATCCTACACCACAATAACAACCCTGCAGATGTTGAACCTGTCTCCTTAATATGCAAACCACACTTATAAAAGTTTTAAGACTGCTTTCACAAGGAGAAATAAAGACTTCATGACTGCAGGAATCCAGGGAGCTGTGTGCTAGGAAGCATTTTTTGCAATAAATTATGATAAAGAATTCCTATGTTTGTGTTATTTCTGTCTTTCATCATGGAAATCTTTTGTTTCTGAAAGGATCACACTTCATTCGGTTCTGACACAGTCAATCCATAAATGTGTACAATATAGAGGCATTTATTTATCACCTAGTTTGTACTATTAGTCATCTGCCTTTACTGCTTTTCTTGTCAAATAAAAATGCTCTGAACAACCACAGAAACAGTGAATTGCCATCTGAGTACAGACATTCTCTGTAGTCAAAGACTACAGTATTGAGACTGCATGCTTCATGAACACATCATACACATTATATTTGACCATGCTATACCTGCAGACTTCTTTATAAAAGCATTTACCCAAAGTTTTCAAGGCAGTTTCTTCTGAATCAGCCACCCTATATCCTATTGATTGCACTGTGCAGGGACATCATCTATTTACATACTAAAAAGGTCAATGTTGAACAAATCAGTATTAAGAGTGCATTATCATTGCATTCAAGTGACACATAAAACTGTATAAACCCAGGAATACTTTTTGCCTTTTTACCTTCAGGTACACATGCCTGAGACATCTACATGGAGACATAATGCAGTGTTTTAGGACATCTGGTGATTGGCAAGCATATTCATATTAGAAACTTTTCTGACTACTAATAGCCATAAAAAAGGTGGAGAGACTTACGTAAAGCACGGGTCATCATCTAAAATGTGTAATTAATTCAAGGGTGTGATGTTTGCATAATAGCTGCTTCTTATTTTCAGATCCAGTTAACAGGATACAAGGCCTCATAATAGACTTTGAATTACATTATTAGTTTATTTATTTTACTGTATGCAATAATGCAATTAGAAAACAGACTGCTAAAAATATTTATAAATTTGCATCAGGTGAGATTATCCCAAAATATTAAGGACTACCTCCTCTGCTAGTTTAAATTGGCATAACTCCCTGGACTTGATATGATTTTCCTCTGCTAATTAAAGTCTAAATGCAGCCATGTTGTTTCCCTCAGCTGAAGTTATAAATTCTGCAGGGCTGATGTGCCTTCAAAAAACATATTTTTTCTGGTGTATCGTGGTCTGATTGGTCAGCTGTGGTAAAAGACACAAAGGTTGGGACTCAAAATAAAATCCAGACTACTACTGCTACTTTCATGGAAAATATCCAGTCCTTTTTGTAACCTCTATCCCACAGCTTTGGTACATGTCACATCTCACAAAACTTATGGACATCCCTTGAAATTGCTTAAAAGATAATTGCTGGGTTTTTGCTATTTCCTCTTCATTTTCCTTCTCTGATTCTCTCATCATCTCTCTCTCCCCTAATATTTTTTTTTTTACTCTCATTAATCACAAATGTAATTACTTCTTACTGCATCAAGTGTTTTACTTGTTTGTATTCTAATTTCTTTTACTTTAAAATCCTTTTTCTTCATGGATTAAAATAGTTGCCAGTTAATTTCAGACAGAGTCCTATATAGCACACTAGTACTGGTAAAAAAAAACCAACAACTTCCATAGGTTTGGAGAAAATACAAATAACTAGCTATTTTTTGCTGCGAGAGACCACATGGCAGGGCTTGGGAACAGCAGGACATTTCCAGAAAGAGGAATCGTCTGCAGAGGTGAAATACCCTCTCCTGCCCTGTTTTCTTTTCCAGAATTTCCTTCCTGAGGGAACACAGCCACCATTCCATCCATTTGCCTCCCTACCAACCCTGACAGAGCCCCGCTCTTAAAAAAAAAGCTCTTCCTCAGACCTTCCATTCATCTTCAAACAGCGTGGTAAATCACTTCTGTGTTTGTCTAGGACTCAACCAAGGGAAGTAGATATATTATTATTTACCTTCAGTAGTAGCAGGGGGAGGAGTACATAAATACAAAAACAAACCATAAAAACAACAACGAAATTATATTGGGCAAGCCAGTATTGCCTGAGGCTATACAAAATGTAACACAAAAAAGTCTTTGTTATAATGTTTTTAATTAAAATTTGCTTTCCTTCGTAGGATTTTTGGTTTGGTGTTGAAAAAAGTCACTTCATGCCACATCTCTGTGGGATGATTATCAAATATGTTAATAGTAATAACACAGGCATCGACCCTTCCAGCCATTAGGTAATGTCAATAATTTTAAAATTTAATCTGAAGGAGGAGGGCAGGAGCATTCAAACAAGCCAGGAAAGACTGCCACTCAGTAATTTACTGATACGTTTTCCCTTCTCACGCTGTTTCCGTGTTCCCGTCACTTTTGCAACATCCAAATCAGATCTACTTGCAGAACTGGGTGAATTCAATGTCAGGCTAAAGACCACACCACCTTGTTTCATCAAGTGGAACGATTAAAGGTATCTGGCAAAGATCACAACGATTCATGGTTGATGCTTTATGTAAGCGTAGGACCCATCATCACCAAAGGCCTGACCCTGTATTGTGCCTCCTCCCCTTGTACCAGTTTCGACAGGAGTGGACCTGGACCTTCGGTTCTCGTTTACTCAGCACCTCAAGTGTAAGGAGCGAAGCCCAACACTGTAGTAAACATTTTTTAATGTTATCTTTGGTCCTTTTAATTCTGTGCAGTAAATCACTTACTTCCCTTTCCCAGGAATGACAATAGTACGGAACAATTAACACAGAGATACTGGTCTTGGGGATTTTGGTTTGCAGAATACGTAGTTCTTCAGTTTTATATTATTATTATTATTTATAACCTGTATAAAAATAACGTCTCCAGGACCTAAAATATGTTTTTTTTATAGCAATCCATTACGTGCCACTGAGGTAATTTGAATAGGAATTGCTGTAGTTACATCATAGTCTTATATTAATTTTTCATTTTCCATTCAAATAATGTATACTGTGCAATGAAAGGCCAAGGTCCAAACCGTGCTAGAAAACTTTTTTAACCCTGATTTTCACCTGTTTGCACTTGCAGTCCTTTGAATCTTACCCAACCACAGAATGATACAGGTTCAAGTGGACCTCTGGGTCCAGGCAGTGCTCAAACCTGAGCCAATTTAGAGGACTCAGTGACCTGTTCATTACAGTCAAGGATATCTCCAAGGATAGAGATATTACAAGTCTTTGGGCAATCTGATACAGTGTCTGACCAATGTCATAGTGAAAAAAATTGTCCTAATACCTATCCAGAATTTCTTCTGTTGTGTGTTGTGTTCTTTGCCCCATATCCTTTCACTCTGCACCTCTGAATAGATGATAAATCAGTTGGGACAGTTATATAAACATGCATTTTACTTACACAACATGGGTTTTTCATTTTCATGTGCAATTTAGGTGTTTTAGATTAAATGAGTTATGTGTTCTGCCATTTGAAGTCCTCCTTTAGTTTAGTTTACATTCACAATGAAAGTTCAGAGTGAACTTATTTAAAAGTTTCAGTGGTTTGGGAACTTCTATTATTTTTAGTGCTAGGCTAGTTCCAAAACTCACTGGAGCAACTAAATCTGTATTTCCTTCACAGTTCCTTCAGAACTAGCAAGTGGGGGAGTTTTTAATATTATTGGCTCATATACTTCTCTATAAGGGAATTTTGAACAAGGACTTTGAGAAAGTTCTCTAATTTACATCCTCTTCCTTTATCATACTGGAAATATTATGATTTTCAATGTCATCCATGGCTTTAATACCCCAGTATTCACACTAAAGCAGACATTTAATGAGATGAAAACAAAAGTTCAATAAAATGTAAATTTTCAATACAATTTTTTCTAAAGTAATGAAGTATAACAGTGTAGATTTCACCTTTTCCATGAAAGGACAGCAATACATGCACATATTTACAGTAACCAGTGCTGA
>NW_010535984.1:0-770 GCF_000687285.1 Phaethon lepturus
CCTCGGCCCATTGATCCAGCCTGTCCAGGCTTCTTGTTTTACGGATTGGTCAGCAACAATTTGGCTCTCTTGTTCTTATATACCACATATGCATCTATATAGAATCATAGAATGGTTTGTGTTGGAAGGGACCTTTCAAGGCCATCTAGTCCAACCCCCCTGCAATGACCAGGGACATCTTCAACTAGAGCGGGTTCTCCATGTATATTAACAAATGCTTCCTTTTCTAGACCCCAGAAGAACATGAGTTGGAGACAGGAATAAAATCAAAAGAAGCTCGGAAATATATATTCAACTGTTTGGATGATATGGCGCAGGTGTGTGGAGATCTTGTAACACACAGATAACTACCATAGAATCTTTGGGTTGGAAGGGACCTTTTAAAGTCATCTAATCCAACATCCCTGCAATGAGCAGGGACACCTTCAACTAGGTCAGGTTGCTCAGAGCCCCGTCCAACGTGACCTGGGATGTTTCCAGGGATGGGGCATCTACCACCTCTCTGGGCAACCTGGACCAAGGTTACCCCACCTTCATTGTGAAAAATTTCTTCCTTAGATCTAGTCTGAATCTGCCCTCTTTCAGTTTAAAACCTTTACCCCTTGTCCTACCGTGACTGGCCCTGCTAAAGAGTCTGTCCCCATCTTTCTTAGAAGCCCCCTTTAAGTCCTGGCAGCTGCACTAAGGTCTCCCTGGAGCCTTCTCTGCTCCAGGCTGAGCCCCCCCAGCTCTCCCAGCCTGTCCTCCCAGCAGAGCTGTTCCAGCCCTCG
>NW_010535984.1:1032-5013 GCF_000687285.1 Phaethon lepturus
ATCCCTTCATCCCCCAGCCTGTATTGATACCGGGGGTTGCCCCGACCCAGGTGCAGGACCCTGCACTTGACCTTGTTGAACCTCATGAGGTTCACACCAGCCCATTCCTCAAGCTTGTCCAGGTCCCTCTGGATGGCATTCAGTCCCTCAGGTGTGTCAACTGCACCACTCGGCTTGGAGTCATCAATACAGTCTATTACATCTGTTCAGACCATACAGCATAATATATTTTATGTTTTTTCTATTATCACAGAATCACAGAATCACTAGGAGTCATCAATACAGTCTATTACATCTGTTCAGACCATACAGCATAATATATTTTATGTTTTTTCTATTATCACAGAATCACAGAATCACTAGGTTGGAAAGGACCTTCAAGGTCCAACCATTAATCCAGCGCCATCATGTCCCCTAAACCATGTCCTGAAGCGCCACATCCACACGTTTTTTGAACACTTCCAGAGATGGCGACTCCACCACCTCCCTGGGCAGCCTGTTCCAATGCCTGATCACTCTCTCAGTGAAGACCACTCTCCTAATATCCAACATAAACCTCCCCTGGCGCAACTTGAGGCCATTTCCTCTCGTCCTATCACTAGTTACTTGGGAGAAGAGACCAACACCCTCATCGCCACAACCTCCTTTCAGGTAGTTGTAGAGAGCGATAAGGGTCTCCTCCCAGCCTCCTCTTCTCCAGACTAAACACCCCCAGTTCCCTCAGCCGCTCCTCATAAGACTTGTGCTCCAGACCCCTCACCAGCTTCGTTGCCCTTCTCTGGACACGAGAGATTATACACATTCAGAACACCCAAATATCAGCACAACCCAAATAAACTCTAATCCTAGGACCCATGGGTACCACTACTGGCACTGACAGAGGTGGCAGGCACCTTGCTTGGCAGTAGCAGTTTCCAGTTCTGTGTCAAGTCATGTACCTCTCTGAGTCATCTTATAAAACACGAATGGCAAACATCTTCCTCTTTGAAGTACTTCTCATAGACTATCCATGCTAGAAGCAGGGATTAAGATAACAATGTCACTATTTAGGATAAAATTGCCTGGGTTTGATGGGAAGGACATGCCACCTCTGGGATTCCCCTCCTGCTGTCACAATTAAATTTACATGGAAAGACAATTTTAAGAAAATAACAGACTGAAGTAAATTGCCAAGACTGTGACAGTAGAGATGGAAATATTTTAATAGAAATCTTCTCTGTAAAAATAGCCAGCCACATTTGGGTAAATCTCAGTCTGCTCTACCAAAACACACACAACTCATGTGAGTCTTTGCTAAGAAGCAACACCAGCTGGAAACATATCAGAGGAATAACGTCTGAGTAAAACATCCTGGAAAACTTCAAGTTCCACCTCCCCAAACTTTGCAGCAAGCATAGGTCAGGTCAGCTTGCTCTTTCCCACACAACTCTGGAGCTTAGCACAAGGCAGGACACATCCCCAGTAGGTAGCTTGGACACAGTCATCCTCTTGGGGAGGGAAAAAGAGGAGTTTAGCAATATATACACATCAGACCATGCCAGAGGGTGTCAGAGCTAGAGATCAGTCTCTAGACCATTTAATTTGCTCGCCCAGACCTGGGGACTCTTAACCCTGCAGTGTTATTGTCCAGCTGCATGAGAAGGGGGTAGTTCACCTCTCCCAAGGGCACAGTGCAGTCCACATTCACCAGATTAGACCAGAGAGAAGGTATTGGGAGTGGATATAAGGAAAACAGTACACCCCAAATTGATGGTTAGTTGATAGTTAAATAGCTAGAGGGAAAACTTTCTCAGCACTTAGAGAAGTGGCTTTTATTCTTTGATAATCCCACTCCTGTGAACATTGTCTTCCAAACAGGAACCCTAACCAAAAGTAAATGTTTACTGTAAGTATATGTGAGTGCCACAGAGGACAGCAGCAGATGAAAATTGATCCCCGTGTATTTCCAGTAATGCTGAATCATGAGAAGTAATTCAGACATATTTTTCTGCAAATGCCCTGCTATTGCAGCAGTCCAAATTAGTGCTTGAGAAAGCAAACCTCTGACAGGGAAGAGCCAGGCCTGGCTGAGCACCAACAGAAACAAAAACAAAATCCATCCACACCATGCATGTGAACAGGCTGCATCAAGAAGATGATGTTCATCTCTTTGATAAAAGATGTGGAAGACCTTTGTCCCAAGAAAGACTTAAGTTAGGGCCCTGATGCTTTTTTCAGTTAAGCTGTATCTTTTAAACACAAATAATTTTAATCATAAAATAATACCTGCAGTGACATAGAACAATAGATGCTTTCTACTAGTCAGGACTTTGCACAATAGGACTTTTTGTTTGGGAAAGAAAATAATGATTCTGTGCTATGCCACCTGTGCAAAAAAAAAAAGAAAGAAAAAATTTATGTTCCATTTAGGCTTGCATTCAGAGAGATTATTAAAAAAAATCTGTTTTTAAATGCAATCATATTACTCAGTTAATTTTAACTATTATGAATTGATATTAACAACTGAAGAGCGTGGCTCCTTTTTGCCCTCCTTTCTTCTTGTGCATTTATACTTTTGTTGAGGTTAAAGCAATTAAGCTTTATTCTTCCAACATGACCAGCTGCTTGGAAGCCCAGGAGAGGAGCAGGCTGACAAGACAGAGTGTCATTTCAAAGGCGGGATGCTGAGGACCGAGCAAAGAAGAGTAAGACCGAGCAAACACTCAAGTGCCATTTCTTCAGATTAAATGCATGCGGGGGGACATTCAGCCCTTGCTCGCTGCAGAACTGTGTATGAAACCTGGTGAGTTTTGCCTTTGTTTTTTACTTGTAGTGGACCACTATTTCGATCAGCACAGCAATGACTGAACTGAAGACCTCCAGCACGCTGGAGCATTTATGGTACCTTCTCTGGAGGATTTATGTTCAATGAGACAGTTCTGTGACTGTCTACAGAACAAGGTAACAGAGTGGTTCATAACCAGCATTGCCTTAGAACTGGATTCATCTCACCTGACTGCAGTGGACTAAGCGGCCACGGCTCACCTTCCCAGCCCATGGAGGCTAGGGACCATCTCACTAAACATAAGTTTCAGCTGTTATTTGAGATGACTTAGAGCATCCTCCCTGGCTGCTGATCCAGAAGGTCATAGGGCTCCCAGGGGCAGTTGTTATATCTGTCAGCCTCTTATTAATGTTTCAGAAACCCTTAGTAATCTCCAGCAGCACCAGATTCCTTCATTAAGGTGATTGAATCAAGCCCTTGGACTCCAGGCACTTGGGAGACCTACCTCATGAATAAACTGCATTTGGCCTTTAAAATTTCTTCATCTCTCCCACAAGCTGTCATGTGTGCAGTACAGACAGCTTCAGCTGAGTCAGACACCTCGGGGCCCCATTTGTAGTCATCAGAGAGAAACAGGCAATTCTAGAGCATGAATTATCTAGCCTGGTTTTGGATGAGAGAGATCTTCTTCTGAATGTCTAATCCGGAAAATATAAGCTTATGAGTGATTGTCTCTAGCTACGTGCAAACTGCATATTCTCTTCCCAGCTATTGTGAATGATTTAGGTAAATCCTTCTGTGATTTCTCTTCCCAAGAGAAGGGTTCATTAATGTCTTTTATCCACGACTCAGTATTTCTTGGCTTAGAAGATCCATAAGTCACAAGCCAGAGTTTCCTCCAACCCATACTGCTTCTCAACAGAGTAGGTGCCTCAGAGATAAGCTGAATCCCAGCACCAGGTCAAGGTAATGGAAAAGGGGATTCAACAGGATGTTCTAGGGCACTCTGAGCTCCCCACCGTAAAGTGGAGGTATAAGGAAAGGAGAACACATCAGCCAGGGACTGGAGGTCCCCTCTTGGCTTTTGTTGGCCTTCAGCATTATATTGGTGGGTTCTCTTCTCTCTTCTCTCTTCTCTCTTCTCTCTTCTCTCTTCTCTCTTCTCCCTTCTCCTCTCCTCTCCTCTCCTCTCCTCTCCTCTCCTCTCCTCTCCTCTC
>NW_010535984.1:5074-18075 GCF_000687285.1 Phaethon lepturus
CCTCCCCTCTCCTCTCCTCTCCTCTCCTCTCCTCTCCTCTCCTCTCTGTTAATTTGCTTCCCTCCCTTCCCAGGTGAGCTGTGCTTCCTGAGAGGAGAGCGATTGTCTCTCGCTGAGGTCTGCTCCCCTTACTGTGGTGCTCCCAGCTCTCAGCTGGACCCTGTAAATGTTATTACACTACAAATAACAAAAACATGCTAGAAAGGTGCAGAAGTCTAACACATCATCTAAGCACAGAGACTCCTCAAAGGATAATGCAGAAACCTTCCCCAAATAATTCCACCCCCTGTCCTTATCTCTATCGCCTCTTAATATCTCAATTTTTTCATCAAAACTTTCCATTTGCCGAAAACCACAGATCTCACATCTGGGTGAATTCTATAACAGTGGATATAATTTGTGTGTAAAAATATATCAAATTATGTACCACTGTTTTTAAAGAAGCTTGCTCTGTTTTCATCCTAACAATGTTTTTCCTCCTACTATCAGGCAGCTATTATTGTCACAGTTGTTTAATGTAAGAATGAGTCCTGATAAATGGAAGAAAGCCTGTGAAGCGGCACCCTGCCAAAACCAAAAACTTGTTTTCCCTTCCTCCAAAACCCTTGCAAACCCAATGGTTTCTCACATAGTGCCAAGCCATTACTTTAAAGGTTTTGGTGGAACACCATTGCTGATTTCCCCTGGTGTAGGAGAGCATCTTGCCAGCACAGGAACAGACTTTTTTGGAGTCAGACACCAAAAGAAAGTCACCTCATCTAACTTTGGACATCTGTGGTATGTGTCTGAGTATTGAGCAACTTGTCCAGTCTCCTCTTTGCTGTACCATGGAAATAAGTGGGCATTTATACAGCACGTGTTCTGTTTTTGAGGTCTACCTTCAGGTGAGATGAATTGTGCCTTAGAAATGTTTGAGGGGAGTCACTATTGGGGGATTCACAAGTGTGCTCTATAAATATTTCATTCCCACCCTGAGACCTCATTTAGGTACCTACCTTAAGCATCTCCATCCTCACGTACCAGACGTTGACCCAGCCAGTTGAGCTGGACACACACCATGAAGCACTCAAGGTCCTTCTCCATTCAGTGTGGAGGTCACTGCCAACAGAGACTGTTTCAGAGACATAAATAAGATTTCTGCTGTCTGTGCAGAAAGCTCAAGCATTTCAGTGCTCGCTAATGCTGAGGGAGGAAAGAAATAGAGGCCACAGATAAGGAAACACCAGGGAAAAACATGAGATGGAGAAGGGCCCCTCAAGACCCAGTGTGCTAGTCTGAGAGTCACTGCTCACCAGGAATCACAGGCAAAGTGTGTCTGAAACACCTACTCCTTTCCTCTAAATTCAGCACCTAAGTCCTGCCAAAATTTCTTCAACAATCCATCCCTTGAAACGTGAATGATCATGTAAGGCAAAACAAGAGAATTGTCTCTGAAAGCAGCTGGTTAATGTTTTGCCATCCTCCTGAATGTTATCTTAACTTACCCTTTAAGCAGTTAGTTCTAAAATTATACTCCTTACGTTTTTTCTTCTGAATCAGAGAAAATTATTTCCCAAATGAAACAGATCCCTAACAAATCACGACATTAAATAATGTCTTCTAATACTCATTATAAATTGAGCTGTTTGCTGAGTGAGTGGAACAGCACATACACTTTTAACTGGAGACTCTTACAACCTGCATACAGCAGTAAATATCCCCGTAATTCAGATGCATTCACTCTTTCAACTCTTTCTGTTTGTTTATGAGCTGGAATGATTGACCCTCTCTGCAAACATCACAGTCAGGATAGACACAACCTGGCAACCTACTGAAGTCATCAGTTGGCTCCTGTTGTGTTCTCTGTCTGAGGATCTTGCAGACAAAACCTGCCAAAGTGAACAGCTTTCTGTCTTACCATACTGCCAAGATCCCACAACATATTTGTGAAAGGAAAGGTTTGCCTTCCATGCTTTGCCCCGCCTGTATTACACGGTATAACTCCTTCATGTTTTGGGAACTCAACGCCTGCTCTAGAGTTTTTTGAGCCTTGGTATCTGTAAAAATTTAGTAAATGGTGTACCTGCTATCACAGGCCACACATCTCATCTGATGTCAAGGCCATGATGCTGCAACTGCTCCTACCAGAGGAGAGCTGGGACGTGGAAGTTTTCAGGTGTTTGTATGGAAATCATACCGTGATTTGCTGATGCTAATTATAAATGCATCTGTTAAATTTGCGGATTATTTTTTTTAAATTTGAGCATCACTGTTAGACATTCAAAGGGGACAATTCTAAGCAGGATTTTGTCAAATCGTTATGTGAAATCTTGAGCCTGTGCAGCCCAGCAGATGGCTGGGAAAAAAGGATAGCTAATAATGTGTTTTTGATTGTCTAGGGAGAGGGGTTGAAGGTTATGTCTTTCTCTGATTTAGGCAACTGCCATGGATGATTGCAAGGCAGATAGAATGACTGTAATTTCTAGAATGGATGGGCATAAAACTTGATAAAAAGCTGACTGATTACAGGCACTTCTCAGCTAATGACCATCAATTAATGTTAATCTCCAATGAGTGGCAAAGAAAATAATGGATTCCTGCTACTGTCTACACAGATCAAATTACTTTCCTCTCTGCATTGCTGAATAAAGCAGAGAGTTAAGAGTATCAGAGCATAATTCAGAGACAAAGCTGCTGAATCTGGACCATCCTGTTTGTGTTCACCATGAGACACTTTGTGTGTACCTGGTCCCACCGCTTGCTCACCCTCTGGCAATCAGTACCCAGCACTCGAGTCTTCCCAAATTATTGGTTACCAGGGTAAAAAATATCTTGGTGATGCCTTCTTCCCTGCAGCGTGTAACATTGCTATGACGTTGTCATCTCCTGGGATGGTGGACTTCATATTTGCTACTACTTCTCTTAATAAGTCTCAGACTCCCATCAGATACTCACAGGAAAACCACATCCAAATCCCTTCCAGGGGGGTGGCTCTGGCACAGCAGAACAGCTCCCTACTAGACCGAGGAACAGGTATTCAGCTGTTTCATGGCTCCTCTTCATCTCTTCTGAAAGACAGGCAAAGCTTCAAGTAAGCAACACTACCTGCCCTTGGGGTAGGCAATGGCAGGACCCTTCTGAGAAGGGGACCACAGCACCTACTTGACATCAGTCATGCAGGGCTCGCACTGCTGGGATGCTTCAGAGGTGGTTCCAGAGGTTCAGACCCTAAAGCCGCCAGGAGACTCCAATATCCAATCTCCAATACTCAATGCAAGAGCACAGACTGTGTCCTCCAGAAGCTGCCCTTCTCAGCTGGAGTTACTATGGGCAAAGCTTTCCGTGAAAGGGCCCTAGTTCTCACACTGTCTGGGCTTTAGGAAGGGAGGAGACAAGAGTTTGGCATGTTTTCCCTAAAAAGATCCACTCTCCACAGAAATTATGTCACTAGTGCTGAGAAATTTCCTCGGAGGTTTCCAGGGGAACCTCTGGAGATGTTGGCTATGAGCTCAGGGAGCCTATAAACAATAATGTCTGCACCGTCAGCTCAGACTGCCCAGGCTTGACTCATGAGGACAGAGCACCATGTGGCATCACCTTGCTCCCACTGGTGGCTCTGGTGGGCCAGCTGTGCCACCTTTTCAGGAGCCAGCTTGCTCCAGGATCAGTTATCAGCTGTCTTATCAGCTTCTGGGGAAAAAACAATGTGCTGTTGCCAGCTGGGATCACAGGAAATGTCAGTGTATGTGCTGTTTAGCACTAATTAGGAAGTAATTGTTCCTAAGGGGTTATGTTATGTTGAGCACCAGCTATGATCATCAGCTATGATCATCACCTTTTTGCAGCATGGATCATGAAACCACAAAGTTTATCCAACAGCCTTTTCTCATACAAACTGGCTGGCACACGCCATTTGAAATGAGAAGGACAGCGCTGAGTAGGGATCTCGTGCTGAGAGCACCTTAGGTGTATAAGGGAGGCCAGATGGAATGAAATAACACACAAGAGCTGAGATGTCACATACTTGGGAGCTTCTTAATTGAATTTTTTTAGTACCGTGGAAATGTGTTTTGCAAGGCCCTTTGCTACAAAGGTCTCCTTGTTGATCACACATCCTCCAAGCAGACAGCGAAAAGAATGGGGAAAAGCTTTACATTTCTTGGTCATCACCAAACAAATGCAGACAGCCATAATAGCTCCTCTGAAAAGATGAACACTGCACACCTCTCCCTGTATTCTCAGCCTACTAATTATCAGCATTTTTCTCCCTGTCAGCTTACAAAAACGTTCATTATCATGGGACATGGCTTTTGTTGCACAGTGTTAGTACGTGAACGCAATCCAAGACAATGCAGGAAAAGTAGAGTTGGCAACTTCACGCCATCCTCCCACACTCCCACAATTACTGTGGGTCAAGTAAAGAAATAGGAGGCAGTTGTTGCAAACATGGTTAAATGTGACTTGCAAGCGCACAAACAGAGATATGTGAAGCTTCTGTGCAAAATGTCCAATGCACAAAGGCTGGGACAGCTGGAGGGAGGAAAATGCGGTTGAAAGTAAGTATCTGGCAAGCAGCTCTCTCCACCTGAGTTAGCCACCTTCAGACCTTCTGAAGTCAACAGACATCCAGTCAATTTGGTCAATGGGTCCTGAGGCACAGTTTCAGATGTGTACTTTGGCATGAGCCAAAATAGGCCAGGTGAATCACGATGTGAAATGACTATTTTCTCTTTTGATGACAAAGGAGTCTACAGTGATTAACTCAGCAGTACGCCTTGTTAGGATAGATAGTTGCTATATATTGGCTTTATTTTACTATTGCCTTGATTTTTCTCACTATCTTGACCACTTGCTTCCTCTCTGCAGTGTGACTAAACATTCCTGATCTTCCTGAGAACCTCAGTTACTCTGTTTCACTCACTGCTACACTGCTTGGAATCATGTTATCATGGGGAATCTCAAGTTTCTTTGAAAGAAAAAAAAAATCATGGAAAACCTTTTTTTTTCTTTTAATCTTTTTTAACAGGTTTAATGATTTTAGGAAGAGGTTTAACTTAAGTTTTTAAGCTTTGGCATGTACAGCCAGCACCTCTAAACAGCTTACATAAGCCCAAGTCTGAGTGATTTCACAGGTCCTGTTATCTTTGCTTTGGGGAAAAAAAAAAAAGAGTTCTCCATCTCCTGATAAAAATATTCTGAGTAATTCTAAATCCTGACAAGTGTCTTCATTCCTGGATGATGTTTTTCTCAAAGAGAGGTCAAAGTCTACCAGTTACCAAAAGAACCAGCTTGTCAGACTCTTGCCAGAACCAATGTCCTCACTTGGGTCGTTCAGTGATTCCCCAAGACAATGCTCTCTCCTACACCTCTATAGATGAGCAGAGATCTCCCGAGCAGCCCTGCGAAAATAGCCATCTGTGAGAACATTTCAACCGTAAAGAAGTCATTGGCCTGTATTTTGTATATGCACACAAGATGAACATGTACACTTTTACTCATATCAAAGAAGATTCAATTTGGTTGTCTAAATGTAGGTGTTTGTTTACTGACTTTCGCGCAGCCTTGAGATATTCAGGATACCCACACAGGGAAGAGAGATATGAGTCAGAGCCTTTGGAGACTTGTGCATCCCTGGAGCAAAAGTTGGGAGCTGCTGGGGCAGAGCATCTCAAAAGACCTTAAATATTTATTTATCCATTGAGCCAAGGCCACGCTGTCTTTCTACACCAGCCTCACAGACATCAATGACACCCTTTGCAGACCAAGGCTAGGACTTCATCTCACCTCCCTTTGGTGGACTAGGTGTCTAATCTAAGACAGATGTCCAGGGTCCCTGTATAGCCAACGGAGGGAAAAAGGATGCTGTAGAGGACACTTATCAGCACAGACTGAGCTTGGTTCCAGCACAAAAAGGGTCTTCTGATTCCCTCCCAGTATAGATAGGGCACCATCCCAGTACAAATTGGATGCTCTTGGCCTCCTCCCAGTACAAACTGGATCCCTTTGGCTCCTTCCCAGTGCGAAATGGCATCTGTAGCCCAAAGGCTCTGAGCCTGAGGACAGCAGGGAGTGTGCTGATGTTTGGTTTAGTGTTAGGCAGTCCTGCACGGAGCAGGGAGTTGGACTCAATGATCCTCATGGGTCCCTTCCAACTCGAGATCTTCTGTGATTCTGTAATCTTCAGCACATTATCTTAGAGTGGGCTAAGTCATTATCTCTTTTAGTGACAACAGAGGGACCCTAATGACTACTTAGAGCAAGACTGCCTCAAAAGTCTGAAGTTAGCTCAGATGATCTCTATCCCAATGTGCTGCTAAGCATGAGCAAAGGTATCAGTTATCTCTGTAACAAGACGCAAAAGACCTGGAAGGAGGAGCCAAGGAGAAATATGGAGGCAAAACTTAGAGATAGCCTACAAGCACATGGTTGGGATTGTACCACCTCTGTGGATTGTTGTTGGATAAACAGCCCCGTTTGTTTCAGGAACACCATGTTTCCACTTTTTGTAAAAGCACACTGAAACACGCTCTACTAGATAGACACAACCCAGCACCCCTCACAAAGAGAAACTTCAGGAGCTCATTACCAAGCAAAGTCTCTGGCACCTGACTGCCAGCCTGTTTGCTTTGTAATTAGCTTTCCTCGCCCAGCCCCTGACACGCCAGCGACCAAGTGCTTTGTATGAAGAGCACTGCTCCGTGTGATTACACCAGCCACTCTCCCAAATAAAATCACACCCTGTGAGATGCCGTAAAGGCTGGTGAGGTTGTATTCACCAGGAGCAAGGACTACACTGCATGGCTAACCACACCATAGGATCAGGACAGGTTTCATTGTGAAAGAAGCCTCCTTCAGTGGACAGGCTGAGGTGGCATTAGAAAAGATTGTGACATAAATTCTGCTTCCTCCTGAAAGAAACACTGGGATTTATTACCCATGGAGGCTGGAGCTTCTCCATCACTGGAGGTTTTTAAGCAGGTGTTAGACAACCCGGAATAATGTGAGCAATTCATTTCATGCAAGAAAGGTTAAAAGATAGACTCATTTGTATAAAGCCATCTTCATGCAAAAACCTGGAGGCAAAAGAGCTGTAGTGGCACTGCTTCCTGTGTAGGATTATGCCAAGGTAACACAAGAGAGAGGGATGCTCCTAGCCAGGACGAGTCACTGATTTCTCCTTAGCCTTTCAGAAAGAACTGGTCACTAGCAACAGTATAAAACTCTTTAAATCATTCTTAGAGTGAATTAAAGCACTGTAGCCTAGGTGTCCTGTCCTGTCCTCCCCCGCTACACACACCCAGGAAAGTGGATGGAAACTTGGGTTTAATTTCCAGCAGTGTATTAGCGCTTTATAACATGAAGAAAAATTGCTCTGGGTTTCCCCACTGGTGAAAGTGGAGATACTGGTGCTGACCTTCACTTCCCAATCCTCTGCCAGCAAGCAGCAATAGTGGGGCATCCCTGCAAGGGCTTCAAAGAGGATTCAAAGCTGACTGAGGACTGCAGCGGTTTGCACCACCACTTTAGTACTGCCTATAAAACCACCTAAGGAAGACTGGGAAGAGAGCAAGCATGCAGGGATGTTTTCCCAGGCTCCAGTGACCTGCAGTGCTGGGATGCCTGAGGGCTCCTCCGTGCGCAGCAGCTCTGGTTCGTAGGACAGCAGGGTCTCGCCCTCCCGGGCCACTGTCCCATACAAGCAGATCAGACACAGGTGCTCAACCAACTCCCGTTGCAAGGACGGCACAACCACAAGCAGGTTCAGCTCATGCTGCACTGACTCCAGGCGTTGGTCCCTGGGTTAGGTAGGAAAAGAAACATCTCTATTTCTGGGTCTGGAGACTGAGCAGGCACCTGCGCAAGGAGGATGCCCCATAACCCTCTTCAGCCTCTGGGTGCAGGACTCAGCATGGGGTTGGCACTTTGCAGGGCAGACGCTTGTGCAAATGGAGGCTCCTGAAGCACAGCACAGCCAGCCACACAAACTACCATGGCAGGAGAGCTCTGACCTAAGCAGATATGGGGGACTGGAAGATCAGAGTCTATCTTCTGCCCAAGTATGTGCTTCAAGATCAACGAAGAGAGTCTAGTTCCACTCCAGCGGAAGCCTGTATTAAAGTTCTAATTGACTTCAGCAGCAGAACAACAAAGCTCTGGCTCTTCAAAGGTTTCTTTTATGGTGCTTATCCTGTTAATAAGCTCCATCCGTTCCTCTCAACAGGGGAGCCTTCCACTGATTTGCTAACAGCACTTTGCTCTGAAGGGACGTAGCCAGTATTTATATAATCATGGCAGTTCGCCTACACAGGGGACTGACAGCTTCCCACTGCGCAGCGGGAGCCCTGGAGAAGCAACAGGGGATTTAGCTTCCAACAAAGGCGTTGTGCTTGTGTTGAAAGTCCTCACATTTCCAGTCCACAGAGCAGTAGATGAGTGCTTGGGTTCACATTAAATGAGACTTACTATCACACAATTAGCATTTGTATCAGTTAGGGAGTTGGAGAAGTCCTCTGTGGAGTCCAGAATAGAGTGGATGAAGAGCATCTGTTCTCACCGTTTTTAAAGCTGGGGCAACTCTTAGAGTGCAATAGCAATTTTTTTTCCTCTTTTTTTAATTAAAACTGTAGAAATTAGAGGTATTCAAAAGTCATCTGGACATGGTCCTGGGCAACCACCTCTGGGTGGCCCTGCTTGATGGGGGGTTGGACCTGATGACCTCTAGAGGTCCCTTCCAGCCTCAAGCAGTCTGTGATTCTGTGAAACCCCTTTAAATACAGAAATAAACTGTCTGTTGATCTTCAGTCAGTTTTACTGGAGAACAAAATTGATATCACCATGGACACCCCGGAGTTTTATATATACACACACAGAGTAAATCTACATATGATCTATGAAAGAAATGAAAGGAGAGGTAGAAAAACAAGTCTTGATCTGAATTCCCACCTCAGCCCAGAGCAATACCATATTCCTAGAGCAACGAGACAGACCCAGATACCAACAGTGTGCTCAGATGCACCACTGCTTTACAGGGCTTCTCTTCAATGAGGGGGAAGAAATATCCTTGGTACTTGCTATCTTGGAGAGATGACCACTCACTACTGCAGAATCGCACTGCTGTGCTCTGGCACATCCAAAGGAGCAGATCCAAGCATGGGGAAACAGTCTTGTGCCTCACCTCTCTAAGGGAAAGGATTTTCCTAATGCCTCACCTACATTTCACAAGCTTCAGTTTGTGGTCATCACCACTGCCTATATCATCTTCCATTGCTGAGGAGAGTGTGGCTCCAACGTCTTTGTGAGTCCCCTGCAAGTAGTTGCAGATAGCTGTTAGATGACTCTTCAGCCTCACTTCAGCCAGACTTCACCTGGCTAGATAAGCTCAGGTAGTAGAATCACAGAATTTTTGGGTTGGAAGGAACCTTTTAAGGTCATCTAGTCCAACTGCCCTGCAGTGAGCAGGGACATCTTCAACTAGAGCAGGTTGCTCAGAGCCCCATCCAACCTGACCTGGAATGTTTCCAGGGGTGGGGCATCTACCACCTCTCTGGGCAACCTGAGCCAGGGTTTCACCACCCTCATTGTGAAAAATTTCTTCCTTAGATCTAGTCTGAATCTGCCCTCTTTTAGGTTAAAACCATTACTCCTTGTCCAGATCCCTCAACTTATCTCCAGGCTTGAGTATGGGGTTACTATTGTCCTTGGTTCAGGGGACTGGGTGATGCTCCTCTTAGGATGCATTCTTCCTACATGGAGGATGTATCCAGGAAGCAATGAAAGGAGGAAGGAAGTATCCTCTACACTGGAAGGTAAAGAAAGAGAAAGATCAGCGCAGCAGGGCAGACTAGGGGACTGAGTTACACATTTATTGGCTGCTCTTCCATGGCTGTTCACAGCTCTCGGGGCTGTAAAGCAGCAGGGTGGACTGGCGTTCCCCTGAGCCCTTCATCTTGTGACATGGGCCACATCAGAGAAGGCTTAACATCTCCTTGGCCTCCTGGTGGGTAAATTCACAGCTGCCTCTTTCCTTTAGTCTCCATTGACAAATCCCAGAGAGGAGTGGGGTGGGCAAGAGTCAGGAGAAGAGGAGAGCCAGCGCATCGGGGTTTGGTCCTTGGGGCAGGCGCTGACAGCAGGATTTACACAGCAATATCTGCACATCTGTGCCTGAGCCAGCCTTCCTAGGTAGCATGCAGAAACCAAGTCAGGGGGGCCCGGGCTGTGATTCATCTCACTCTAAGGCAGATGTCTAAATTAGAGCAGATGAATCATGCCCTTGAAATTCCTCCACGGAATATAAGCTCCTCTCAGTACCAGGGAGTCTAGCTCTGCTGCAGGTATTTGAATGCAAAGGTTTCACCTTCTCAGCAATGCCTGCAGATGGGTTTGCCCACACTGCCCTCCAGGCAGGGAAACTGAGGCACCAGCACAGGCAAGGCTCATGCCCAGACCCTTTTATAATCTGGACTTGGAAGACACTTACCAGTCCTAGGGATAAACGCTTGATTCCATCTCAGCGGGATGTGGTGAATGAAAGATATGAGAGGGCAAGTAGGACTCACTACCGAAGTAGCTACAAATTTATTGAACGTGATTATGGGCAGGGAGGACTTATGAGGTTTGCCTGTGAAGGCAGGATGAGGCCAGGAGAGTAAGAACACTGGAAAGCAGCTGTTGTGTTAGAAAAGCACTGGGATGGCTGCTCTGTTAGGCAGCAAAACTGTGCTGCCTTACAACAGCTTCTGAGAGGCTTCTCTGCTCTGGCACTGATGTGCTGTTCAACCTTGGGCATGTCATTTATACCTTACTAGTTTTTTTTTTAAGTTGTCTTATGATGGGGTTGTTGTTTTGGGAAAGAAAGTTGCAACCAGGGTGAAGATAGTGGGGCTCAGGGGATGAAAGGGCAACTGGTGTGGGGCTAGGACCCAAGGTCCCTGTAGCATCTCAGTTCCCTGCTCAAGACGTAGAAGACCTGGAGACGTTTGATCCCTTCCACAATGCTGACAGCACTTGGGGTAGAGTGAGCAGAGCAAGAAGGGGTTTCTGATTTGGGAGCATTACAGCCATAATCCTTCCTTCTCCCTCCCAACAGAAGCCCTGCATTCACCAGCCGTGACTGCAGCTCTCCACAGGAAAACAAAAGCAAACAACTGAGTCTTCACATACAAGAAGCCCATTGCTTGTAGGACAGACAGGTGGACAAGTCACTGTGATCTGTCCAGGCTTTAAATCAGTGCTGGGCCCATTTGTGATTAAACCAGTTTTTCATGTCAAGCTCTTATCAGATGAGTATGGTGGATATGGAAGCAGCCACAGACACCGCAATTATTTTCATGGCAGCAGGACAGGAAACCGTGGGCTTGGGCTGCACAATGAAGCTGTAGGAGATGTGGGCCAAAAAAAAGAAAAGCTTTCCTTCCTAATCAGATGCTCAAAAGCAATTAAAGAAAAGCAGCGGGGCTGGAATAGCATGGAAAATTACTTGTCATTTAAACACTTCATTCTCCTTTATCAAATTTTCCTTACTGTGAGAGTTGTTTCCTAAATTAATAAAAACAAGGCAACTAGGGGCTCGCTCAGCCTCAGCTGGCACCTCTCGTGTTTGCATATCTCAGGAGTAATCACAGACTCACCTGAACAAATAACTGGGCTTCCTGCTCCCTTATCTCTCCGTGTCGCATTGTCCAGCTCTCCTGAATTGTGTGTATCCAGCACAAGCCACCTCGTGCCCTCAAGCCCCCTGACGTGATTAACTGTGGCACCTTTAATAAAACCTGCGGCAATATTTCATTCTAAAGCAGAGTGAAGATTTCATTTACCCCTCCTCCTTTATTTTCCCAAATTCCATTTTTATTTCATTGTATAATTAATCAGGCACTGGAGCATATGACAGCTCGGGTTAAATTTAGTTCTCACTTCTCCTATGCAGCCTTGTCAGATACAGTTGGCCGGTCAAACAGAGAGTTGGATTTGTCTGAAAAAGTGACACAGAAATTGCCAATCTGGATCAGACCTTTACTCCATCAAGTCTAACATCTTGTCTCCAATGGCAACCAGCATCAGGCACTTCAGAGAGCAAGAGGTGCACCAGGCGCTGGAGGAGAACGCTTCACCAAAACACAGCTTGCCCAACGGGGAAGATGTTCCTAACCCTGGTGGTCCTCTGGCATGAGAGGGTGGCTGTGCCCAGCACATGAAGGACACACACACAGACACACACATACACATCTCTCCTGAAGCCTGGGTAGCTGCCGAGCTTTGTGCTCATTCTGTGTGCCTTTGGGATAGTCCAATCTACCTGGACCTTGACCAACCAGGTGAAAGAAATGGCGTGTGCAAAGCCTGGAGGCTGCTCAAAGGCTTAGGCCTTGCGAAAACGTCAGTGGGTAACATGGGACAGATGATGCGAAAGTGCAGAACTCCAGGCACTAAAAGATAAAATGTGAGATCATTTCAGTCCTATACTGATCTCTGCACCAGGGAAGTGCCCCATAGAGCTTGCTGGTCTTCAGGACTGTGAGCTTTTTTTATTTATTTATTTATTTTATTTATTTTTTCCCAGTACTGCAATGTCTACAAGTTTCATTCATTTCGCCTTCCCACTAAACACCAAACATACGGAAGCTGGTTATCAGCACTACTGCACTACCTTGCTTCTACTCCGTGATCCCCTCCCCAGCTCCATGCAGGTTTGTTCCTCCAGGCTCTTATTCCCATAGCTGGATAAGCTGGACCTATGTCTTGCCTCTTGGTCATCTGATATGAGTCATCATCTCCCAGAGCAGGACAGGGCTTGGACATACCATGCCAGCACCTGTGTGTTTCTAGACTGACTGTCTATATCAGGACATCAGGTCATGATGTGATGGCTAGAGGATTTGGCAGGTGAAGGGTTTGGGGAGTTGGGGCATTTGGTGGGAAGTGGGATGAGGAAAGGAGCTTGGGGTGAGATCCTGGTCTGGAAATACACTGGGAAGAAGTTCTCATCTAAATAATAACAAACAAAGGCAAATATATATATATAT
>NW_010535985.1:0-249 GCF_000687285.1 Phaethon lepturus
AGGCCAAGGACAGGGTCCTGCACCTGGGTTGAGGGAACTCCCTTATCAGTACAGGCTTAGATATGAAGAGATCTAGAACAGCCCTGCTGAGACAACTTGGGCATCCTGGGAGATGAAAAGCTGGACATGAGCTGTCAATGTGCACTTGCAGCCCGCAAGACCAACCATATCCTGGGATCCATTCAAAGAAGAGTGGCCAGCAGGGCAAGGGAGGGGATTCTACCCCTCTGCTGCACTCTGGGGAGACCC
>NW_010535985.1:627-7635 GCF_000687285.1 Phaethon lepturus
TCAGGTTGGACGGGGCTCTGAGCAACCTGATCTAGTTGAAGGTGTTGCTGTTCATTGCAGGGGAGTTGGACGAGATGACCTTTGAAGGTCCCTTCAAACTCAAACTATTCCATTAGTCTATGATCCTATGACAATACTGCAAACACTTCAAGCTGAAAAAAAACCCCAGTTGTTAAAGCAACCCTAATATTGTTCCATCACGTATAAAATACACAGTGGGCCATATTGTGCCATCTGTTTTGAAATCAGAAGGAAGAATTAGTGGGGAGGTGCCCTTAAAATCCAGATGGCACAATGCGACCTGTTATTCTTGACAAGTCTGAAAAAAGGAGTTTCATCACAGCAGAAAAAGTTTAGCTGTGACTTAATGTGATTTTATCTATGAGGTAGCTAAATATTTTCCTTAAAGCCTTCCTGTTTTATGGGAAATAGTTAAAAGCATTGATCAGCATCTTTTGGGAAAAATGTATGATGTGTTTTAAATTTAACCCCAAGATGACTGGAGAGAAAAGTGTGGAATAGCTGTGGAGGACTGACTGCAGTGAATTGTGGGACAATGCTATGCCAGACTGGACTCCCTTAGAGTCCAGTACAGGGATGCTTTTATCATAAACATTTAGCAATTTCAGAGTTGTCTGGACAAGTTTATGTTTTTTTTTAAATTATTTTTTACAAGAGCAATACAGGTCATATTTGAAAATAATTTTTCAGGGCATGTAAGGCAAGGTTTGCAGAAACAATTAAGCGTTTATTAGACCTACATCATGTAAATGGTAAATGATAAATGTGATTTCTTCTTGTACTGAAGGAGTTCTTTCACTACTTGTACCACAATAAAATTGTTAAGCAACACAAATTCACTTGCTGGCAGATAACATACTCACAAGCACCATCTACCTTTCAGTCATAAAAGAGTGAAACATAACATTCTATAGTACATAGTAGAACGTGTTCTAACATCTTCTTCAATCAAACAGTATTTAGTAAGTAGAGCTCTGTTTTCATCTACAAATGACCTAATTCCCTTTGAAGTTCCCTTTAAGGAGAAATCACAAACTCTTCCTCTATATAGTGAACTTAGCATGCAATCAGACTTCAGTCTCCTAAGAATCTCCTAGATCATCTTTATTGGGCATTTCTGTAACTATAATAATTTATTCTGCTGATTTTTACCATAGATTTAGATGTTTCTGAATTATTCTTTTGGTTAGGGAGCTTTGCTGAGTTCATGCTGGTGAAGAAGAAATACAAAGATACCTCACTCATCCGGAAAAAAAAAAGCCCTCCTTGAGGGAAATGTTTGTCTTGGGGAGAATGCAGTGGAAGAAAAGATGACACGCAGCTATGAATAGGCAAGTAATTCACTATAGCAAGATCTACACTGTAAGATCTGCATGACTTTCGAACTGTGTTGCTCTTAAGGGTGCAATCATTGCAGAGCACCATTCATCGTATATTTTTATTGACAGTTTGTGCTCAGTTGTTCTTAATTTTTAAGTCCATGGATATCTAGATCTGATATGTAAAACAGCTTTGATGTGTGCCTTGAAGCAGACTTGCCCCATACTTTTATAGAGTGTTAGCAATCAGTCTTTCACCAGTGTTTTTAATCTCTCATCTTCTATTTTAATAGATGTGGAAAGAAATAAACTTGAATGAACAGGGAAACTCTTAGAAAATCCACCGGACATGACATAGACCAGACTTTTGAGATGGAGCTGCCTAGGTTTTCTTCTCATAGCGATGCTGTCAAACAAGATAAAATTATTTTATAGCAACAATTGAAAAAAAGAAGTGTTTTAATGAACTATTCATTGTCCATCGTGTCCTTGCACTTTTGCAAGGTTTAGTTTTATTTCTGCACCTGGCTTATTGCAGTCTCTGGCTTGTGTACTCTGTTCCCCATGAAGTCAGTCACTTCGGAGATTTGGCTGTCTGCTCATCCAAACAGTTTCTCTGCTTACCTTGGAGTGCAGTTCCCTTGCTTAGTGGTGTAATTGTGTCAATCTCTCTTTGTTCCAGATCCTTTAAAACTTTCTTTCCATGCATTTTTTTTCCTGGGAAAGGCCTGTCTTTCCCCTCCTCCAGAAGGTCTCGGATAACCCAGACACTATTCTTTCAGGTTTATAATAGCAATAGGGTTCAAAAATATAAAGCAGACATTACCTGTCACAGATAAAAGTATGGAAAGCCTCTGCATCCTTGCAAAAGGGAAACTTTCAAATGTGTTTTTAGTCTATTGATTCTGAGCAGTTTTCTAGGGGAACCTGTTCTACAGCCTTCTCTGCAAACTTAGTTGAACCTTCTTTTCATCACCTCTAAGGCCTGGCCTTATTTATGTTATTTGCTACAGGCAAATTCCTCCCAGATAGGTAAGTCTTATTTTAGCAAAAAGTAAATGAGAATGAAAATGTGTGTTCACAGAAGTGAGGAGCAAGGATTTGTCAACAAGCGACAAATTTTTTCAGTAATTCCAGCCATTATTTGGGCAGAATAATTTGATTATGCAGATTTTCTTCTTAATAATGCTGTATGATCAGCATAATATACAATATCTGCACAAAGATGCCAGTCCCACAGAGGTATTTGCATATGCTCCTCATGGCTTATTCCAGCTTGCCTGCAAAAAGATGACAAAAATGCCCTATTGAACTTAATTCTTATAAAGTCCAAAACCATCTTGACTGTCTATGACACTGTATGATGTTTTTTTTCATTACTTCAAAACGATCAGTTTCTTATGAAGCAGCCTTTCTATCAGAAAGATCTGCCAGATAGAACATATTGCTCCACTTGTTTTTAAGATACTGTAAGTGACACAAGGTAATGAAATTAATACTGGGTCTATTACTGATTGTGTTTATTTTATAAAGGAAATTATTTTGAAAGAAATTAAATAATTTTCTCATGAGAACATAGAGATTTGGGGGTTGGACTAGATGACCTTTAAAGGTGCCTTCCAACCCAAACTATTCTATGATTCTATGATTTCAATTAAACAATACTCAGATGCAGGATGAAGTTTACTGACAAAGGAGAATTCTAAATATCAATGATGCTCACAGTTTAGGGTTTGACATATATAAAGGCAACCTGCATTCAGAGACCTTGTTTTGGTAGTCTCCTAGACCACGGACCTTAGCGACATGTTACACCAAGGTCTTAAAAAAACAGTATTTTAATAACTGTATCTTATATTGTAGAAGTTCTAGAGGATGGAAAATGTTATCTTAAATAAATGCAGTTAGCTCTTTGAGGAAAACTGCAGAAATAAAGTCAGTTAAATACAAATAATTATAGACTTCTGCTGAATTACAACTCACCATATGCAAACATTTCTCAGCCATAAATGTATATATCTGCATCAGCACAGGAAAATATTCGAGGCATATATAGACCAGTTCAGCTCCCAGAAGAACTGTGCACTCTCACAGCTATCCTGAGTGAACCTCTACGTTTATATTCATATGGATAAGAGAATTTCGGCAGTTTTTCTGGGATTGACATTTGATCAAGCTTTAGATTCCTAAGGGAGAAAAAAGGTAATGGTTAAATTAAAGCTATGTAACTTGAAGTCAGGAGTCATAGGTTCTGGGGATTTTAGGATTTGCCTCTTGGCTTCTTGTTTTCAGCAAGAATAATAAAAGATCTGAAAGGCAGTGTTTTGAACTTTACCACAAGAAAGTCTGTTTCTGGGTTTGGGATTTGACACACACCTATTTTCAAAGCAGCTATATACAGTCATTTTGGAGAACATTTTTTCTCCTTGACATCATCAGAGATAAAACTCTGTCTGGGGAAACAACTAAGGAAGTCCTTTAAAAAATCAAAAGCATGTCTTTGTATGATGTTATGCTTTCAGTGCATCACAGGGAAAACTCAGGTTTTCAAAATATGAAAGTAAAGATATTTACTACAGCTCAGTCAAAAGAATTAGCTGAAAATGAGAATTTGTTTTAGGAAAAATAGTTAAAAGCAAGAATATCTTTCAGTTAAGTAGCTTCAAAGTGTGTTTAGTATTCTATCAAATTGTTTTTGCTTCTAACAAGCATAGTTTCAGCCAGTTAAAGCCATTCCAGTAGGGAAACATCTTGAAACCTATTTTGGCATATAATTTGGTAAACTCTTAACCTTTAGTAAAGAGAGAAAAGACAACACTGACTTCTGAAAAAGTAATTCCCACTGTAAAAAGCGGAAGTGATGAAGGTGTTAACCTGTTCTAATTAGTGTGGCCTATAGCCTCAGCAAGATGACAAGTTTATCCTCTAATACCTGAATATCTGACATAGTTCAGAAAAGTATTGAATTACTAAGACATAGTCTTAACCTTCCAAATAAGCTCTTAGCAGCTGTGTGAACCTTTACACTAGGGACTGTTCTATGCTGGAGAAAGAAATTATAGTCCTCACTAATAATCAAATTAATACTTTAAACTCAGCTGGTAGTTTCTGGTGTAAACAGTCAAGCTGGCAGTTGCATATGTAGGTAAGAAAATGCTTTTGTTGTTGCTATAGTATTTTAATCTGTGTACAAACAAAAAATTGAGATACGCTTGTTTCTCATCTACATAGAAAAAAATAGAAAAAAAAGAATGTATTCCACTTGCATAGATAACTGCAAAATGCACACGTGACTTGACCACTAATCATTGAATCACAGCATTAGGTAGGTTGGAAAGGACCTCTGGAGTTCATCCCATCCAATCTGTTTCTCAAAGCAAGGCTAGTTAGACCAGGTTTATCAGTGTCATAACCAGTTGAATCTTGATCACCTCCAAAGATAGATGTCTCATAGTCTTTCTGGGCCCCTGTTCGATCACTGTCATTGTGATAAAGATTTTTGAGGCAAAATTTCCCATACTGTAGCTTGTGGCTGTTGCTTTTCACCTTTCCGCCATGGACTTCTGAGTAGGTGCGGCCACTCCACACTCCCAAACTTGCCTACACCCTCCAATCATGTAATTACAGACAACAGTGAGATTTCCCCTTCTCATACTCTTCCCCAGCCTGAGCCAGCCCAGTGCCTTCTGCTTTGCCTTATGCGTCCGGTGCTCCAACAATGACTATCATGGGGTTCCTCTGCCGAACTCACTTCTGTACATCAGGGTCTGTCCTGCACCAGGAGCCCACATCTTGGGACAGCACACCAGGAGTAGTCTCACGAGTACCAGGCACTGGAACAGGATCATTCTAGTGCTTTCTGCTGGTCGCTCCTCCCCATAGAGTCAAAAGGATGGTGCTGTTATTTCTGTACTGTATATACTTGAGATATGTAAGGAATATGAAATTAATTGGTTTAAAATAACAGGCAAAAACCTGTGAATGATAGATGTCTTTTTTTCTTTAGCTTTTGTAACAGTAACTCTCATTTTTGAAAAATTGATTAAGTTTTTTTCCTGAGAAAAATTACTGAAGAACAGTCTAATTAGAACTTTGGAAGCTTTTTTTTTACTTTCAATGCTGGTTCATGAATATCACACATAACAGAGTTTTATTCTAATTTATATTGAAATAAAATTGATGTTTTGAAAAATTGAAAGGCCAAAATAAAACCCAATTTGGTTCACATAACTTCAAAAATTAAAACTTTATTAAGAAGTGAATGCATGTATTGATTCAGGGGATTAACAGTTAAAGTCAACGGGAATTCTTTCCTCACTACAGATACCGGTTCCAGTGAGCATCAGACTAAGATTTCTGAGGTTTTTTTAGAAAAACTTCTACTCAGTCATGCTAAAGTATACAGAATTTAAGACTTCCTTAATCAGAAGTCAGGGTTAAAAGTAATAACTTCACTAAAAAGAAGAAAGTAGTTGTTCACTGTTTATTTTAAGACAATGTGGCAGAAGCTGGATGACATAATTAATACAGGCATGACTCTGAAGAAAAGTACAAACAATCACTTCCTTTAAAGCATACCTTTTATATTTTATTGTGTCAAATATACCTATTGGCTTTGTAAGCATTGTTGTCCTATTGCAGGAATACATTAGTATAATATTCTGACTGGCTAAAGGAATTCCTTTCATGACACCATCCTTCAGTATGGTAATATTATTAAAATGGAATTTGCAATTCCTTGTTAACCAAGATAATATTCACAGAATCACAGATATTGATTATATTACATTGGTTATATAATATTGGTTATAGCAAACCTTTCAACTTAATAGAAGCCATGTTTGATTTTCTTAAACCTGTAAGGTTTCATTAAGCTTTGTGGCCCAAACAAGTAGTAAATTGTAAGTATGCTGTGTACAAATGTTGATATATATCAGACAAATTTTTGGCCCAAATTTTTCCTTACAATTCCCTCTACATATCTATGAGGCAAATTAATCTCACTGTAGGTGAAACTGAGATTCATCCTAAAAGGTGTAGCTCAGACGAAAATCCTGAAAGTAGAGCAAAGAACTAAAACATGAGATTATGAACTTCTGGGTACTATTAAGACTCCAGAAAGCTTTCATAAATCAATATATTTTATGCTGATAAATTTTGATAAATTCAATAAGTACTGAATTGGATTCTTTTGGAAGAAAGTTTTTGAGCAAAGACTTAGAGTCAAGGCTTTCTATAGGAAGTCTCTTTTTGACTAATTTTGTGGCAATCTTGCTATAAAAATTATAAAACTTTTACTGAATATATTTTAATTCAAATGACATACATGAAATGATATAAAAAAGTTATTACTTTGAAAATGATACATTTAACTTAGAATAGAAATGATATTGCTTTTATACTTTACAGATGCCTACCAAATACCTGCTTAATATTGCATTGTATCAGTACCAAAAGATGTTCACTGATTACAAGCCGAACCCATAATATTCTATGAAATCAGTTCAGTTTCTCTTCCAATTATGTCCTTGATGTCAGAAATAAATGATAAATTAGGGTCTGTAGGAGGAACATAATAGAATCCATCACTAATAAGTGACATTGATGTGCAAATATCAAAGCAGCAGTTCTTAGGTTAACAGATGTGATGGCATCAGGACTATCAGCA
>NW_010535985.1:8207-9022 GCF_000687285.1 Phaethon lepturus
AGGATAAGGCTCAGGTCCTCAACAACTTCTTTGCCTTAGTCTTCAATGTCTCTTCCCACACCTCTCAAGTGGATGGGCTGCAAGACAGGGGACTGGAGGAGCAAAGTCCTTCCCACTGTAAGAGAAGATCAGGTTCGAGACTACCTGAGGAACCTGAACTTACACCAGTCAATGGGACCTGATGTGATGCATTCCAGAGTCCTGAGGAAATTGGCTGAGGTAGTTGCCAAACCACTCCATGAAATTTGAAAAGTCATGTCAGTCAGGTGAAGTCCCTGGAGACTGGAAAAAGGGAAACATTGCATTCATCTTTAAAAAAGGTAGCTGGGAACTATGGACCCATCAGCCTCACTTCTGTGCCTGGGAAGATCATGGAACATGATCTTCCTCCTAGAAGCTATGCTAAGCACATGGAGGACAGCCAGCATGGTTTCACCGAGGGCAAGTCCTGCCTGACTAACCTAGTGGCCTTCTATGATGGCATGACTGCATCAGTGGACAAGGGAAGACTTATGGATGTCATCTATCTGGACTTCTGTAAGGTCTTTGACATGGTCCCCCAAAACATCATTCTCTCTAAATTGGAGAAATATGGATTTGAAGGGTGGATGAGGAATTGGTTGGATGGTTGCATCCAGAGGACAGTGGCCAATGGCTCAATGTCCAGATGGAGATTAGTGACGAGTGCTGTCCTTCAGGGGTCTGGATTGGGACCAGTACTGTTTAACATCATCATCAATGTCACAGACAGTGGGATTGGGCAAGAGAAACGTACTGCACCCATCGCAAGTTTGCAGATGACACCAAGCTGAGTG
>NW_010535986.1:0-20745 GCF_000687285.1 Phaethon lepturus
GGGTTTGTGTGCGAGGGGCGGGCGGTGCCCAGTGCTTCGGTGGGGGGCCGCTGCCCGGGGCGTGAGGTCACGCGTCGCCCTTTGACGTCTGTCTTGCAGTCTCCTGGGTCAGATCGGTAATGTCATTAACAGCCTCCAAAGGGCCCCCGAATATCATCAAGACACTTGCGTTCGCAGAGCAGTAAAGGACGTGCGACGTGTTTAATTCCTGGCCGAACACTGGTGTGTGTGTGTGTGTGTATATTATTCTTTTTTCACCCCAAGTGTTGTTTCTGTGAAAAATAGGTAAAAGGACGTTGTGGAGTTTACATGCCTGAGAGCAGATGCATTTAGGTAGGAAGTAAGAGGCTCTGGCACCCTCAGAGCAGCGGAGTCCTAGAAGAGATCCCCACGAGAGGCCGTGATGGCAAAACCCCCCTCAGGTGTGAGGAGGAGCTCGGTCAGGGTGTGAGAAGGCTACTGCCATCCAGTTTCCAGTGCCAGGGAAGAGCAGGACTTGTGGTCGTCTCCACCTGTGGATTAGTATTTTGACTTATGCACTGTAGTTGCAGAAATACTTATGGTAATAAACAGAGGTGGGGTAACCCCGTGTTTTTTTCTTTTTTCTTTTTTTTTTTTTTAATTTATTTACAGCAATTCTGTTCCGTGGTAGTCTTTATTTATCAAGCAGGGAGAAGTTACATTGCGGTTGAGCTGATGTATAGTTATACCTGGGCACCACTTGAGGTGACTGAACTCCTCTTTGGCTTTCCTGATAGCTGTCAGGTCATCTCCTAATGACTTAAATTCGTGTTACACAGGTGATTCTGTGCGAGAGTGATGCTACGTCAAGGATATTTTTTCTCTCTTACTTGCGCTCTTTAACAGGTGTGCAAAGCAAAAATGTTACCGAGCGCTGTAGTACTGTGTCGTTTTGAGCCAGACTGTGGCCTTCGCCTTTGCAGGTGAATCGAGCAGTGAAAGCAGAGATTTTGCGTTGATTTACCACCAAGAGTAGGTCTTTCGCAAAGACGAAGAAGAGGGCATTTCATTTTGGCTAAGAAGGCATATTTAAGAAGTTTGTCAAAGCACTGTTAGTAAATTTGGGTGACTTTGGTATTAGTCCATTTTCCAAAGCGGTAACGAAAAAACCTCTTATTTTTGCTATGTAGTTCCTTACCCTATCATTTAAGTGAAATTTATTATCATATTATAATCATAGTCTGTTTTGGGGGGTCATCTTGACTGTAATGTGTGATATAAGCCTGGAAATGTTGTTTGTTTGTTTTTTTTTTTTAATGTTCTTTTTTTTTACTATTTTAGATTATTTTCAGGTATATTTATGTTGTGAGGAGAATGTTACTGGGAAACAAGCCTGTAATTGGCTTCAGGAATATTCAGATAATAAGGCCTGTGATATCTGTGTTTCCCTTCCTCCTTCCTGCCCTCCCCCTCTTGTTTATATGGCTCTAATCACGGTGGCATTTCTGCTCTACAGCTAGAGCTCCTGTCCTAACGTTTACTGGAACTTAAGAAAAAACTGAATTAATGTAACATGTTTTAAAAAAAAACCCCAAAACAAACAAAAAAAACCCCCTGGAAATGTGGATGTTCTGACAGGGAAAAACCCACAATATTGTTAGAGATATTTGCTGATATTTTGTCTTTTATAATCCTCCAAAAATGCAATATAATACTTTCTGTTTAAAAAACCCTGCCATTTTAACAATTATGGGAATAGGGCACAGAGACTCATGATACATGTTTTCTGCTAGTAACACTGATTTTAGGCAGAGGCGGCTCGTTTGGGTTAAGATAATATATTTTCTTTGAAATAGTTTTTGACCATGAAAGTGTGGGTTGGTTTTTTTTTTGTTTGTTTGTTTTTTTTTTTCTCCTTTTAAAATGCCTTTTAAAATCCCCATCCATCACAATTAGTGCTTAGTATGCAGGCATCCCTACCGACCCACTGAGAAATGGTCATGCTGTGTTTTACCGTGTCAGAAATGGGGAGATTTGGATTGGAAACTAGTTCTGGATTTCCATTAAGCAGAGCCTGCGCAGTCCAGCAGGTACTTAACGCCGTTCCCTGGCCCTTGCGCGGGCTATAACAAGAGGCAGCTATGGACCGTTTTGTAAGCGATGTGCAATATATTTTCAAGGTATGGATTGAGGAGCGGTTTTACAGATCAGTATGCTTCCAGAACTGGCTCAGTGCCACGGCAAAGTCTTGAACCTGTGCTGTTGTCTTCAGGGATTTGTACTTGTGTAGTAAGTGGGATAAATCTTTGAGAAAGGAGGAGCTTTTCCTTATACAGTCTTTGATTGAGGCTTCTTGTTGATCAGAAAGATGCCCACAAGCGTCGTGGAAAATGTTCTTCCACCTTCCTTAACTGCAACGGCAGAGCTTGTGGTCTACACAAAAATCATGTGGGTGCGTCCCGGCGGGAGTGCTGCTGTTGACTGTGGCAATTCCTGTGGGAAAAGCAGCACTGTGTGCTCCCAAAGAGCAAACAGGCAAGGGTTTTGTTTGGTTTAAGGTTAGTTGGCGGCACCTAAGAGGTTATTTAGATGAAAGAGGCTAGAGAGCAGGTAGGGAACGTGAGAGCGTGTGCCAGAAGAGGAAACGCTGGGATAAATGGAAAAAATCCAAGAGCAGCCAGGTCAGTCGGAGCAGATGGTGTGCACCCCAGAGCCCTGGGTCTGGCTGAGAATGAAGTGACTGAGCACAGATTCATTACGCCTAGGCTCATTAAAGCCAGTGATTCTGCTGGGCGACAGGGTACAGCAGAGGTGGTACCTATACAACTTTCCTTAAAGAAGGGATCGATGAATGAACTTGGCAAGGGTTATTTCAGTTCTGGAAAAATGGTTGAAGTTCGCACTAAAATTAAAAACGTTGGATGCTTCACAGGACAGAGAAGGGCATGCCAGGGACAGGGCAGCGTGGGTTTTGCAGGCTGTATAATCATACCTCCCTGTGTACTGAAAGTCTTCGACTAGCCACGTAGTGTGGTTAAAGGCAGAACCATTAAGACTTTATTTAGACTTGCACAAAGCCTGTGGCAGATCTTTCACCAGGGGCTTTTAAAGTAACTTTGTAAAATGGCTATAATCTTTTGCCGGGAAGATCTGTGCTAGGGTTGTTTTTGTTTTTATTGTTTACCATATTTATGTCAAAGGAGCAGACTAGTCATGCGCCATGCCATTATGTAGACTGTCAGGAAACTCAGCAGCATCAGCCCGATTTATATTTACCAATGCTGGTCAAGTTGAAAATGGTGTTCCCTATGTTTTGGCTCCTAATAAAGGGAAAAAGAAGTGAATCTGTGCAAAAAAAAAAAAAAAAAAAAAAACTTTAAAAAAAAGTCTTGAAAAAAAAAAAAAGGAAAAAAAAAGTGAATTTGGAAAAAAAAAAAAAAAAAAAAAAAAAAGTCTTGAAAAAATAAGCGTTTTGGACTCACTGTGGCCACAAAAATACCACCGAAGCAAAGGCGATCCCACGGCGTACCTTGTTAGGTAGCTCAGTGTTGATCTGTGGTGGGGAGGTCTCTACAAGGGTAGCCAGGACTGGTGAGTCTGTTGGGGTGTCAGTAACGATTCGTTATACTTATGCTCCCCGAGTGTGTTGGGATGTTGGTGCCCCACACCAACCGCTGTGCCACAGGTGCCGACGATGCCTGGTTTGCCTTGTCTCGTTTTGGGCAATCGGTTTGTGACCCCATTTTGAAGCTGGCCGCCAGCGAGTACAGCCTCTGCTCCTTGAGTCCGGGACCCCAAAGTGCATTCGTTACGGGTGCCGAGCGCTCGTGGGCTGATGTCTGCGTGGATTTCAGATAAAATAGTGCCTTGTGGTGTCATCGCCCGCTGCTCTGCAAAGGAGAGGTACGTTGTGCCAGTCCTACCATTTGTCGATATTACTGTGGTCTCTGAAGATTTTTGTCTGAGAAACTGAGGAGCAGGATTGGATTCAAGTTTTACACCGAAATGCTTCTCTCTTTTTATTAGTTTTTTTACTAATTCGATTAATTCTCACCTGGTTGCCTGATGGTATCTTTAATTCCCAGTTTTATAAACCTTAATCTTATTTGGGGACTGGTGCTATCAGCACAGAGATTCAGTTTTCTTAAGAAAACGCGTTCTTTCCTCCGCAAACGAACACGCTGTGTTATTTCGAGCTCCGAGGATGACAAGTACTGATTGTGTGATGCTGGAGCTGCACAGACGCCACATTTTTTTAGCTGGGACTCTCCTTCCAGCCCTGTGTGAATAGGGGACACAGACCAGCGATCTTGCTTTTCTTCCACAGGCTTCATGAGTTAATTTCTTTTTATCATGACTTGTCTCTATAGTTACAATTCTACAGTTTGACCATATTTTTGTGTTCAAAAAGCAGAAATGTGAATAGATTAAAAAAACCCCAAAACCCTAAGTTGATACTTCTTTGGAAAAAGGCCAGTAAGGGTTGCCTTTTCTATACTTTTTTTGTTCCATAAGCATAAATTAGTACATGCGTGATAGCCGGGGTGGCATTAACAGTCTGCCTCAAACAAGCAGAAAAGAATAGGAACTGTGGCAGTTAAAATAGGAACTTTTTGAGTGAGGAGAGACTGGATTTATTGTTACTTTATAAAATATGTTTGCTCTGTTGTGCCCATTGACAGAATTTGGCATTACGCTAGTGCTGAAAATGTGATTTAGCTGACTGACTAACAGTAAGTCCATCAAAAAGTGATGTTGGGTTAGAGTACATGTGGAGAAATTACATCCTACTGACGTCTTTGAGTCAGGAGGAAACAAAGGGGGGGGTTACAACTTCAGGTAAGCGGTGCAGCAAGAAGAGGGTAGGAAAACCGACATTGCAGTATCAATATTTCTGGCCGCAAGCACCGAAACGGTCATTTTCTTTCTAGAGTCACAAGCAAACTTGTGTTTATGTGAGTAGGAATGTGCAAAATCCAGATGTAAAAACCATAGTAGTATTATTTATAAAAAAAAAAAATCTAAATTATACCAAAATAAAGGGTAAAATTTCACCTGGAGCATTCTTGATGATATATTCCATTAAAACCAAATTGAGGTCCTAAGTACATCTTTAAACTATTGTTTATAATTTAAACTATCGTGTAGTAGTCACTACTTACAAGATTAGTAGTTTCGAGTGTGTCAGCGCTGAGGTACACAGCAGAAGATTTGTAGGAGCTGTTCCTTCCCAAGTGTGTTTCAAATCACACTGTAAAACCAGAGACTCCTAGCCCTGCTTGTCACAGACATGGGGTGGGATGGTCAGAATTAGCCTGGTCAAGGCCTGCAGCCTTCAGTAATTAACCCTCATTACAACCAAGTATGAATTAATTATTTTCTTTTCCAATAAAATAATGCTTTGCTGTGCCAGTGATTTCAAATAACTCTACAGGAGGGATGGAGAAAAAAATATCCACTGGGATGAAAATGAGTGACTTCCTTCATGAGAGGTTGCTGCAGTATGAAGCAGTGATGATGATGAATGGTTTTTATTTAAATCGGTGGATTTGTCACAGTACTTAGGTAAGCGTAGTGGGTTCACCAAACCCACAAACAGTTGAGTGTAACCTCTTTTGCTCATGCATGTATCTACACCGATGGGCTGTCAGTATAGTGATGTTTATATACAGATTGATTGATGTTGTCCACAATCTGTTCTGCAAAGGACACGTAATACACAGAATTCATCTCCTTCAGTGGGTGAATCTAGCGGAGACAGCCCCTGCAAAAGAGGGTTGGTATAAGCTTTGAAAACACTGATTTAGCTGAACTGAAAAACTTAGCCAAGATAGATTCATTAAAGAGGGAACAAGCATTTCTGTGACAGCAAATCAGGATAAATTACCTATTGAAACTTAAAATATTATGAAGTGAGAAATACATTTGATAAAATATTTGTAAAGCAAGATTCTTTGATGTATTAACATGTAAACATACCAACAGTATGGTAAAATAAATCATTAATGCGCGATATATGCTATAGTTCAACTTTTGAAGACAATCATAAGAGTTGAACAGCTGAGTTAGTGGATAATTAACTGGAAAAGATTGCTGGAGTAGAAAACCGGCTGTGGAAAAATGGTAATCCCCTCTTCCTGAATAGAGGCAATATTTTCTTTTTCCAGTATATGCAGGAGCATTATTTGGTGACCATTGCATAAAACTGAGAACTCTGTTGGGAAGAACTCTTCCCCCGCCCCGCCGTTTAGATACGGTGATGAGGTGGAATGATGTGGTGGGGTGGGATTCGTTCGCTCTGTGATCTGGTAGGACACAGTGACCAGAAATAATCAGCTAAATCACGAACTGCAAATTATACTTAGTTTATTTGTCAAAGTGTTTAAAAGACAGAACATGGTTTTATAAACTTCCAAATGTTTGCATACGTAAGAAATGTGTGGTTTTCATTTTCTAGCAGATGAAGGTGGGGTGTGTATTTTTAAATGAATTCCAGTTTTCATCTAAATTTAACTTTGCAAATATCACATGTACCTACACAAGTAGGTGCGTCTCTTATTAAAGATGATAATGGAGCAAATTTTTTACAAAATAAAAATTAAGATGTACATTAAGCTATGTGGTTGCTTAAATATGTTTTAAAATATTACTTGTTGGTAAAACAAAAATGTTACTGCATTTATTTAAAAAAAAAAAATCATCAATCTTGTTTTTATGATGACCAAGTGATGAGGCAGATCTTTATCTGGAAAAATATTAAATTAGGGTCTTATCTCTCCAGACTTAGGTAATGTTTTAAATAGCTTATTTGTCCCGTGAATCTGCCCTGCAGGCATGAAGGTTGCTGCCAGTTGTTACAGGCTGGGTGGTGCGTTTGGAGAGGAGGGCTGAAGAAGCTGTCTCTGACGAGTGTCCCCGCTGTGGGTGGTCACCCTGTGCGGAGCGTGCCCCTGGGGTGTGGTGGGCTCTCTCCAGCTGGGATGAGGCTTGCTTAAAACTACCCCAGGGTTATACGCTGCCTGTTGAATTGACGTTGTACCTGGATGAGCCGTTCAGTGGCCCTCCTAAGGAACAGAAATTACTGAGCAGTGCTACAGCATGATTAGCAAAAGTCTTCCAAAAAAAAAAAAAAAAAAAAAGGAGGGGTCTTGAGAAAGTGTAGGTAGCCTGACCACCGAAGCACATCTTCAGTGTTTTCTTCTGCTTCTGTATTTTTGATCTCTCTCGGTTTTTTTTCTGCCCTGAGCAGTCTTCCCCCATCCAAAAAAGCTGCAAATGGTTCTTCTAGTGTCTGCCCCTTGTATCTGCATAGTCCTGCGATCTGCAGGTGCACCTTGGTTGGTCCTCTCCTCTGACAAGAGGTGGTGGGGAGCTACTTCTTTGAGCAGGGCCATACCTGAGATGCTGGATTTGGACCTTGTAATTGCCACTGGCTTGGTGGCACTGAAAATTTAGTTGGCTAATGGGAAACACTTGGCTGAGCTTGAATTTAAGCTTTCTGAACATGGCCCGTGGTGTCTGCTCGCTCACTACAGGATGAGTCATGAAGCTGAATTCTACTTTCAATAGCAAACGTCTGTACCGTTACTTTATTATTATTATTACTATAAATTTCAAGTGTTTTTTTGGCATGAGCCTTTCAAAGTAATTTAATTTTTTAAAAATCCTTTCTTCTTCTTAAAATCTCTCTTTCCACACCAAGAAACATTAGATCAGCTTTGGCATAGGTAGCGTTTCTCATTTCATGTGTTATTTACTTCTGGCATAATTTACACAATGATGGCCTATGGAAGCCAGGATGATGGTCTTTCAGAATAAAACGATGTGTCTAATCATTTGAGAGCTGTGGGCTAACAAACGCGGTCAGAATTATTTTGTTACCAACAGTAACAGCAGTGGAGCAATAAAAGGTGAAGTATTTGGAGGTTTCAAATGGCAAAAATAAAAATAAATGGGGAGGGAGGCAAAAACAACTCAACAGTGTGATGTATTAATTTATTTAATTTGTTTCTTTCTCTCCTCTTTGAATAATCGCTACCTTTATAAGAACATCTTTATGTTTTAGTAGACATAGGCTGCCTTTCCTTTACTATGTACAGCTAGAAATGCAAATACAAGTCATGATGTTAAATGTGCTATAAAATGCTGGTGTACGCTGCGTGGGCATTGGAGATGATGTCGTCCTTGACTCTGTCTGATGTTGCTGCTTTGAAGTCATGTGCTCTTCAGCCGAATTGAGGATGAATGCTTGGTTTAGACGCAACCAAGTAGGTTCTTACTGACTGAATGGCGCATTTCAGAACATGAGGTGCAAGCCTGTTAGGTGAAATGGTGATGATTTCAGGGTTTTGTTTAGTGATGTGGGAGAGAAAAAAATGTAAGCTGCTTTCCCAAGTGATGAGTTCATTCACACTAGAGGCAAATGGGGTATAAGGTCAAGGAAGGATGGGAAGTGTCCTCTACACACACCGTAAGTGATAGAGTTAGCTACAACGGTACACTTTTGGTTAAGAAATCTTTCGACAACTCTTCAGTCTTATAAAAATACTCCGGGACTCTCAGGAAGGATTTTAAGTTGTGACGTTGATTAAGGTAACTGCACAACTGTAGAGGATAATGTTTGTGGCGTTTGCTGCTTTGCCTTTTAAAAGTCCCTGCTGTAGTTGTACGCACTAGGGAAATGAACTCGGGAAGTGTGCCAAATGTGGTAAAACAGGATGGGTACAGGGAGCATCAAGGTTTTTTTGGGGTAGCCAGTCTAGAAAGTCATATCACAGTAACTACTGAAGAAAGAAGCTCATTTTAGAAAAAACAAATTTTGACGAAATGAGAGATAAATCTGTAAGAGATTTCAGTTTGTGGCAAAACCGCATCTTATGTCACAGAGGCTCTTGTTTTCTGCTGTATCATTAGGGTCTCATTTTGTCTGCAAAGTGGAAAAACCCCCAGAATTACATTTTTATGGGAAATGCCAGAATTTCTTCTGGTTTTCTAGGGCACGGGTAATGATAATGTTTGCAAGAGAAGTTGCTTTGGAAATGTTTAAAAACCTGTAATTTATTGAACTAAATCAAAACACTCTGTTTTGAACTGTTTAGGTGTTAAAGCACTGTGACATCTTAAATACATAAATTTTGGGAAAGGGGTCCTTCACGTGCATCCTTCTTTGTTCCTTTCGTTCATTAGAGTAATTCTGCTGTTGCATATAGCAGTGATGGTGGCCAGGCAGCCTCTTCAGGAGGGAGACTGTAGTGCCTCAGAAATATCATCTGCTGAGGAACCACAAGGGTGTGAAACATCAAAACGACAGCTTCCATGAAACTCTGTGGTACCTTTGTATTAAGGCAACCTGGAAGAAAGTATTGCATTTCCTGGCAGAAATTTGAAAGACTCCTTGGAATCTGGGTGGGTTTTCTTCAGGAAGAAAGTCAAGATTTCGCAATATTTTCAGTTAGTTTAGTTCAAGGTGACTAGGTCTGGTGGCTGCCATTTAGCTGGGGAGGATTTGTCAGGGTTTCCACGTGTGGTGTCATCACTTCTTGGATACTAACTCCTGTGATTTTTAGCAGCTGGAAGCACTTTTTGCCACTGCTTTCAGAATGAGGACTGGGAGGCACCGAGTGTCAGATCTGCCATGCAGAGTTGTCCGTAATTGAGTCTCATTCTGAGAAATGAGAAGCAAATGTTTAAATCTCTGAAGAATGAGTTTTTCTATGTTGGAAGTTGTAGATGCCATAGATAACTGTAGCTGCTAGAAATGTTCTCCTGTATAGCTGTGTGGACATGTCCCATGTGTCCTGGCTGTCTATACTTCTCTTCCTTAAACTCTGAATTCAGTATTCAGTAAAGAGAGGTCCTGAAAATTTTCCTTTCGACCCAAAACACAACAATTCCCTTCTTAAACCGAGTCAGAGGAAGAAACTGAATACAAAGCTATTCCAAAGTGATAGTACGTTTCTGCAGGTGGTTGTGGCCTGACTTCTAGGTTACTGTCCGGGTTCCTTTCTGGTTTTGGTAACTGCGATGTTCAGGCCTCCCAGCAGCTTTTTGGGCTTCTGGTACTTACGTGGGATCCCTTATGGTTCTGGTAGGAAGCATAAAAAAATCAGGTAGGCTAAAACTAGTTTCCTGTTACAAGAAGGCAAGACAAGTAGAGACCTTCCCTGAGGGAGCTGGGATGTGGTAGCAGCAGGACAGCAGTGAATCCCATTGCAAGCAGAGGTTGTGATGGAGATTGGAGAAGAAGCTTGAAAGTCAGGCAGGTGGCCAGCGTATGCGTTGTGGGTCTGGGAGAAGATCAGAAGGCAAAAATAAATAAATCCCAATTATGTTGTTAACTGCTGTTCTCTGTTGTTGAGTAATAAAAGGCAGGAACCAGGAAGCTGCTTGTGTCTGGTTTTTATTAGATGCTTTAGATACCGTGGTGATGAGCAGGTTCTAAATATAAATGTCTGCTGCAGATAGAAGGTGAAGCAGGCTAGAACCTGGTCACCTTTAAAAAGGGATAACGTAAGGTTTAAAATTACGCTGATGTCTGAAGCTTCCTACAAAGCCCTCGAGCAGTCTCATGAAAAGCCTGTCAACAGCAAAAAAACCCCCAACCCACCAAACCCAATAAACCACTGCCCAAACCTCCCCAAAACAAACAAACAAACAAACGACAGAGGCAAAATCTTACCTGTTTTTTGGGTTGAGCTTCTCATGAGATGCTGCCAAAGCTAGAAATGAAGACAGCTTCAGCTTTCTGTTTTCTACACCTGGTATGTGGTGGGGGTGTAACAAGCAGTGTGCTTGGGGTTTTTTTTGCCATTTGTATGGTAACCTGCTGCTACCCTCACTTAACCGTGGACTTTTTTTTTAAAAACAGCACTAAATTATTATTCTGGAGATACAGTGTGCTTATAAACTAATACAGCTGTGGAGTCATGCCTGTCAAAGCATGCTGTGAGTGTTGTGAGAGGAAGGAACCGGGGTGGGGAGCCGGGGCATGATGATGTTGCAGCACCTGGTACCTGGTCCCAGGTTGGCTGGCCCGAGCAAATACTGTTTCAGGACAAGAAAGAGCAGCACTGGGCAGTGCTGGCGTTGGCAGGAAAATAATTCTTGATGTTACTTACATCGAGTTATCAGTCCCTTATTTTCCTTCTCTTTCTCTCTGCCCTCCTCCCCCAGCTATATTATAATAATTATATCTTTTGCTTGATCTAATCTAGATGAGGAGAGTCCTTGAGGAGGATATTCTCCAAAGGAATATATTTCCTTAGGGAATAGTCATTAGCTGTTTTTAGACTGCATTATTTACCATGCATATATTTGATTGCAGGGGAAGTCTGCAAAAGGTAAAACTGAAGTCTAGCGAGGCACTTCATTTTAGTATACCTGCTGAATTTAAGCCCTGCAACAAAGTAGGGTGCTCTGGAATTGGGGTGAAGGTCTTATGTTCAGATACTGAATGACAGATCTTTAAGTATCTGATTAGGGGAAATATCCAAAAGGGCACAAGTAGAGGATAAGTTTGTGAATATTTTCCTTTTCCCCATTGTGTAGTTTAAATTATTTGGCAATATCTAAGTGCAAATATTAGTAACAACCAAATTAATCCTGAGATAGGCGCAGTAATACTTGGGTCGTCCTAGTAACTTGGTCATTTGGTAAGTTAAATTTTAAAATATGAGTGTTTGACATTGTAATGAAGAGAAAGAGGAGCAACGTGTCAAGGGCTGTGGATGTGAAACACATTTAAAGAAGTGGATAAATAGTGCTATCTAGTTCTCCATGTTCCTGATTCGCTTCCATATGGAGAATTCTGGTAATATATAGTGCCTTAAATAGGTAGTTGCAGGACTGTCCTATGGTCAAAACTGGCATTTGCTCAGCACAGAATTTCTACAGTTTCTGTAGCGCTGTCTAGTTGAGTGGCACGGCTCACGCGTGTGCTGGTTTTGGCCGGGATAGAGTTAATTTTCTTCATAGGAGCTGGTACGGGGCAATGTTTTGGATTTGTGCTGGGAACTGTTGGTAACACAGGGATGTGTTAGTCACTGCCGAGCAGTGCTCACACAGAGCCCAGGCCTTTGCTGCTCCTCACCCCACCCCACCAGCGAGGAGGCTGGGGGTGCCCGGGGAGCTGGGAGGGGGCACAGCTGGGACAGCTGACCCCAAGTGACCAAAGGGACATTCCATACCATACGCTGTCATGCTCAGCATATAAAGCTGGGGGAAGAAGAGGGATGCAGGGGACTTTCGGAGTGATGGCATCTGCCTTCCCAAGTCACCATTACGCGTGACGGAGCCCTGCTGTCCTGGAGGTGGCTGAACACCTGCCTGCCCGTGGGGAGCGGTGAATGGATTCCTTGTTTTGCTTTGCTGTGTGCGCGGCTTTTGCTTTACCTGTTAAACTGTCTTTATGTCAACCCACGAGTTTTCTCCTTTTTACCCTTCTGACTCTCTTCCCCCAGCCCCGCCGTGGGGACAGTGAGTGGGCGGCTGCGTGGGGCTGAGCTGCCGGCTGGGGTTACGCCATGGCAGTATGCAACTCTACAGGGCACAAAGAAGAACTTAGTTTGTCTGGAGCCGTGAAATTATTTGGGCCAACTCTAAATATGTGAAATTTTCCTTTGCTTCCTGATGGCTATTGCAAGACAACGCGTCTTGCAAGCAACATTGTACAGCAATTTTCGTTTGTAGAAGGGCATTAAGCCATTTCAAAACCAGTTCACCATTGCTGTAAAATGTCCAGGGCTATAGTTGTATAATGAAAGAGCGTGCTGGAGTTGTGTAGTTCCAAGGAAAGGTGGGTTTGAATCATAAGCTAATACACACTGCCATAGTGAACTGCTTCCCAAACTCAGTGCTCAAGAAATTTTAACCTAAAATGGCTTTTAAGTCCTGTGAAATAGAAAATATTTCTTTTGCTCTGCTGCTGACGTTTCTGTTCTGCTAGAAATTGGCCTGTCTCTGCTTTTAATACCTTGTTATGACAGGTTTCGTTCTCTGAGTTAGCCTTTTCTTGTGGTCCGTCTGGGAGAACTGCTACAAGCGTAATGCTAGAAGTGCTCATTTGCAGTAGGAATGCTCGGTTTAGCCCTCCGTGGCAGCAGTAGCTCATTTATTACCAAGGTTATTACCAAGCTAGCTATATCCTTGTATGAACACCCATCAGTCTCATTAACCATTAAATGGTGAAATGGCTGAAGACACGTTTGAGTTTCGGAATGTGTAATATACACTATGGGGAAGGCATCATAGAATTGTTTAGGTTGGAAAAGACCGTTAAGATCATCAAGTCCAACTCCATTAGGGGCTTGCTTAACGTGTCACCCTGGTCTTTATGCAAGGTTTCATCTGCTGGGTAGGACCTACCAACTAATAGTCTTTTTATTATTATATGGCTAACCACAAGCTTATATTCCTGAAAGGTCTTGCCATTTCCTACATAGCTGTGTGGTTTCAGCTCAAAAATGAGCACAAAAATGAGATGGTCTCCTTTATTACTGCTTATTCCACTTCATCTTTCTTAATGTAATCTAAAATTTGCCAATTTCCCATGTCAGGGGTTGGGGTTTTTTTTGGCCTGGTTTTTGAAAGAAATGAGGCTTGTGCAATGGTGCTGTTAATTCAGCCCAGTGATGACTTCTGAATTTGTTAACTATTTCAACAAAATTTCAAGAGAATTGAGAGTTCCGAAGAGTTACGTGAAAGACTGAAGTAATTTGGTAAAGGAAAACCCTATTAATTTTCCTTCTGAGGGAAAGGTCGCAGAGCGAACTCAGCCCGTGTTAAACATTAAAGAATCCATAGAGGAATGTCACCTCAGGACAAGGGTCCAGAGAAGGTTGGGATTTGTCGGTTCTGCTGCTCAAAAGGCAACTTCTTACTAGAACCGATGTAGTTATTAAACAGTGGCGTGGGCATGGGAAAAAGATGGATATAGAGTAGCAGATTAGAAGTTATGTGACGGTGAGTGGAGAGGAGCAAGAGGGGAAGGCAAATCTCTCCGTATCTGCTCTCTGTCGCTATTTTTGTGTCCCTCTCTTGCCCCCCCGTCGCTTCCCACGTGGCTCCACCTGCGCTGCTCTTTGTTCCCCTTGGTTCCAGCTGGCGACTTCCACCAGCCAAGAGAGCTGCTGGTTCAGCACTTCTCTGCATCTGCCAGGAAATAAATAAATAGTGGGAAGAAGAAACGGAAGCGATGTGCTCTTGCTCTTTTTGTCAGCTTTACTTAGGGCTTTTTTTTTTTTTTTAATTGTACATCTTGCAAAAATGTACTGCTGTGAGAAAATTTCCTTGACGCTAGAGCTGAATCCTGTCGCCTCCTTGGCTTCCTTAGCTTTCTGGCATTAAGAAAAATGAAGTGCTTTGACATCGCTGCGTTGGAGACAGATCCTCATTTATATGGCTATTAAATACGCCGTTGCCAATGAGAGGTTTCATGTAGTGAAATTGCCAGGCGCTGTGTTGTGTTTGCATGTCCCCCTTGCTCAGGCAGCGCTTTGCAAGGTGTCCTGTACCTGCAGGTAGCTGCAGCCCAAATCTGATTGCTGCGGGGCTTTGGGACCTCTTTGCCTCTCTGTCCTATAAATTCCGTCTAACTCCCTGGGAAGCTGAAGATGCTGTGTTGGTACTATTTTTGCTCCTTTTGTGCCAGTACTTTCTGCTAGTGTTTCCAGCCTTTGCGGCTGCCACCTGCCTGGGAGCTAGCAAGAACATGCCCGTTCCTTGTTTTTTTTTAATTGTATTTAGGCTCAGGGTTCCCTGTCACCCCAAGTCATGTCTCGTCTTATGTTGGGGATTCAGATAAAGAGGTGGATTATACTTGGCACAACAAGCAGGTGAGCCCCTCACACAGATAATGTGCCTGTTCAGCATATCACAATTAATAGCTACTTCTAAATTAAATACCAAACTTCATTGCCACTTGCTCATTACTCATTTGTTTGTGAAAGGAGGCATTAATTTCTCCATCCGTGTTTAACAAGTCTAGATGATTTAGCAGCGGTTTTCCTTCAGGAAGTTTCAATGCTCGTGGTACAGAAACTGCCGCGTTGCGCTGGCACGCGGGAGAGGCTGCCTGATTCTCCTCTACGGTGAGGTTGTATCTTAAGACAAAATATTTATCTTGCCGTGGCTATATCTCATTAATTATCTCCATAGCTATTCTATTCTTAATTAAAAGGATCGTGTCACCTTTTGAAAGTATTTACGGGTTTTTGTTTATGCATATTTGTCTTTGTAAAATTCAGTGTTTTTTATTATAAGTAAAAATGAGTAGTAGACTTTCCTTAATTTCTTGCTATGTCTCTGCTCTGTTTTTTCTCAACTTGGACGGAAAATTTGTCTATTTTCAAACTCACATTACAGAAACGTTTGCAGGGAAATACATGTACAAAAACTGCGCAACTATTTCCAGTGTAATTTAAAAATAACAAACACCACCATTCATCTCATTGCAGGAGTGTTTCTGTCGATACTAAATCTTGGAAAAAATTATTTAACAATATATAATTATCACCCAAACTTTGCTTGACCATGTACCTTTTGACATTGTGAATGTGTATGAGGTCTAAAGCTACGCAAAATGTTTGTGACGTGCTTTGTTTGAAAGACTATTTGGAATGCAAAATAATTTCTGAAACTATATTATTGTTGTTAACATTCTTACCTAGGGTTTTGAGGAATATTACTCAACATATATGCTTTTGCTTAAGATTAACGAGTTTTGAAATTTTTTGAAAAATTGCAGCAATGTGTTAGTCAAAGACACTATAAGATACATGTTGTTGGTCTCTTGGAAAGATATGAAATCCTAGATTCACAGAATCATAGAATAGTTTGGGTTGGAAGGGACCTGTAAAGGCCATCTGGTCCAACGCCCCTGCAGTGAGCAGGGACATCTTCAACCAGATCAGGTTGCTCAGAGCCCCGTCCAACCTGACCTGGAAGGTTTCCAGCGATGGGGCATCTACCACCTCTCCGGGCAACATGTGCCAGTGTTTCACCACCCTCATTGTGAAACATTTCTTCCTTCTATCTAGTCTGAATCTGCCCTCTTTTAGTTTAAAACCATTGCCCCTTGTCCCATTGCAATAGGCCCTGCTAACAAGTCTGCCCCCATCTTTCTTACAAGCCCCCTTTAAGTACTGGAAGGCTGCAAGAAGGTCTCCTCAGAGCCTTCTCTTCCTCGGGCTGAACAATGCCAACTCTCTCAGCCTGTCCTGTGTCCTGTACACTTGTGTTTAACCAGCTTGCCCAGTATAAAGAGAGCTTCATGCATGTTCTGAAAACGCCAGGGCTGAGCTGCTGCTGAGAAGCAGGACGCAAGCAGTGGGCCCTACACACCTTCACCCCAGTCAGCTGGGTCTGAACATTTCTTCGCTCTTTACTTCTTTACTGACTCTGCTGCTTTCAGAGCAAAACACCGGTGGGGAGGAGCACCAGTCTGGAGTGATCGTGGACCTTTTTATTACGCAAAAGGAAGAAGGTTTGACCGTCAGTAAGAGCGTCTGCACGGTGAGACGGGACTTGGATTGTCATTTTTGCTTTTCAAGGTGTAGCAGGGAATAAAAGAGAGGATAATCAGCAAAAGCATGTCTGACTTTTTTGTAGATGTTAGGTGCCACTCAAAATTAAGGATGTTTCCGTAGTTTTTTCATGAAATGACAGCTGAAGTAGGAACCAGCAGACAGGGTCCTGGCTCAGGGGACTTGGGACTCTTGTCCCAAGGGTGGCCCCTGAGGCGCCGTCCCTCCCTCACTCCTGGCCTTGTGCGCTGCCTTTTTCATAGGACAACGGTCAAGCGGCAGCGTGAGCGCTGCGTAGTGCTTTTCATGGGCCGGTGGTTGCGTAGACATTAACTGGTTCAGAAACACCTGTGCCCCGACTAGCTGCCTGATGGCCGTGTCAGCACGGAGAAGGGGCTGAGCTGCATCAACGGCGCTGGGAAGAGCTGTGAAGATCAGAGGCTGGGACATGCATTGCTCTGACACCTCCGCCCTTCTTTCAGACGGAACGGACACCACAGCTGATGGGCTGTGAAAAGTATTGGGGGGGTGGTTTGGTGATCACATCGGCCTCATCTTTCCAGGAAGCTGGATTATCTACAGGCATGGAAGGGAGCTTGGGCAATCCCTGGACACCCTCTCTTTTTCCCAGCAAAATCCCATTTCTGTGTCATTCTTGAGCGATTTGTTCATCCCTGGTGATAACTCCGTAACTTTTATGGGCAATGTACTCTACTGCTGCCTTATCTTTAGATTTCAGAGGGGCTTTTTAAGCCCTATGTTGTTTACGGCCTGTCTACAGAAGACACAAAGAACAGATTATTCTTCTACCTTTCCAAGCCAACTGTTGTCCAGCCTCCTTTTAGTTTAATGTTGTAAACTGCCATTTATACGTTTGGACATTTCTGCAGCAAGTCTTCGGAAAATGGAAGTAGAGGTAATTTTTCTTCCAAGAAAGAAGACAGATAAGGGTACAAATGGTACTATCAGATGTAAGAATAAAAACCATGCGGGCATGATTCTTCAGAGAAGAGGGAATTCCACTGCGGCTTTCCTGTGGGCTCTGAGCAGGGAGCCCCTTGCGCCTGAGGCACGCCGGTATGTTTTCAAAGGTCCCAGTTAAGCTGTGGTGCCGGGGAAGGTCTTCCCTGTGGACAGGGCTGTTCCACCTGGCTCAGAGGTCTGCTGTGTGCCCGGGCGGCACTGCTGACCGCAACCCCCAAGGCAGCCAAAATGCACCGACCAACTGCAGGATCTTTACCGTTCGTCAGTGAATTGTGCCTGGGGTCGTTGCCTGCCCCGAGAGCATCCCCTTGCCCCAGTGGGCTAATCCGTAACGAATTCATGAAGATTTTGATGTTCATCATCTTCGTTTCCACCAAGGCAGGCTTCAAGTTGGAGTTCCTACAGATGCGCTGAAATGGTGGGTTGTACTGCGTGGTGTGTTTGCCAGTGTTTTTTTTTCTAGTTTTAAAAACATTGTTCCTACAGCTAGTGGCTTCCTCTTGTGGTCACGTATGCTCTTCGCCCCTGAAACCAATCTTGCAGAAAAGGAGGCCTGTTATCAGAGGCCAGTTTTCAAAGGGCTCTCGTTGGAAATATTGGCACCAGTCTGTAAAAAAAAAAAACAAAACAACCCACCCAAACCCCAAAAAACCAATACCAACAACCCCCCCCAATCCAAACAAACAAACAAACAAACAACCCACAAGCCCCCCAAAACCTAGCCCCTCTCTAAGGGAATGAATTCACAGTAAAAGTCTTGTTGAGTAGGAGATGTTTCTTATTCATTCCTTGAAAAATGAGTCATATATGAAGCTCATGGGGGCAACATAAGTTGGATGGTTGCCATCTTACATGTCTGTCAAGACTTACAGAAGATCAGCAATTACCGTGAAAAGAATTTCGTTACAGAATGCTTAATAAGGAGACTTAGAAAAAAATTTTAAACTCTTCAATCGTTTGTTTTGTTACCTTCCATTCTGCTCCTCTGGGGCTTCTATTCTCAGAGTTTCATTTGATGCCAGTGTGATTTTTTTTTTAATATGCTGGGCTCTCATCTGTGGGCCGTGTTGTAGGTTTGGACCTAAACGGACTGTAAATATCTTGCGCAGGAATCCAAGTCGAATCCTTTCCCAAGTTTCTGTAGAAAATCAATTTCCTGTGGGGAGTGTCAAGATTTTTAAGCTTAATACTCCGTGGAGATGCCTCCAGCTTTTTTAGCAAGCTGGAAGAAAAATAATCTGGTATTCTTATGCAATCTGAACTAAATTTGTACTCTTGATGTGCAATAAGTACAATTATATACCTCATTAAAATTTCTTATTTAAAAGGAGAAAAGGTTTTGTATTCTTTCATTTTGAATTAATTCCTTTTGACATTGAAGTATGGCGCCAAAGATTTTCAGTGTTGTGAGAATTATTATTATGAAAGCAGTTCTGAAGGATTTAAAAACAATGAGAGCCTAGGGTATGGTGCCCAAATATTGTGACATTAAAAAGGTAGGTACAGAATACAAATATATTCCATTATAAACTGTATTTAATGGGATCATTTTTGCATGACTTGTTCATTGTGAACAAAAGGTTTTCCATAGTTCTGAATCTGGAAGAATGAAACATACAGGTAAACAAATAGTTTTTTGAAAGGGCATGGCTATTTCAAGAAATCAGAGTTTTTCTGAAAAATATTTTTTTTAATTGTTGTTCCTAAATTGTTCATATTATTTTTGTGGTATTTTGCATGCCTTTGCTGTTTAGTAGAACATTTGCAATTGTCACAATTTTTCCAGGATTGCTTGCATAGGAAGACACATATAAACAGTGGATTTATGTATTTCTTACTGTTTATTTGGGAGAAAAAGGTAGCACAGTTTGTCTTCATTAATTTGTCAGAATTAAAATCATCCTGGGTTTGCATTTACCTCAAGATCACCTGGATCTGCAAGGCATACAGTTTTTCAAAGCTGTATTTTATCTGTCAGTAGTAAATACCTCGTTTGTGGTAGTAAGCTACGTACGGTGCAGAGATTCAGAATTATTTGTGACATCAATCCGAAACACGGTTATGAAATTATGGTGAGTTTATGCAGTGTATCTGCCATACGTGCTGAGGAAAGGCTTCCCCCCACCCCCAGTGCTTTAAGAATTTGTACTTACCAGAAACTTTTCAGAGAATTAGGAACTTTACATTTTTTGATTGCATAGTGCACAGTGCTAATTTTCTTGTTACTAGGTAGAGCAGGCAGGTTTTTTAAATTCAGAACTAACATCATAGCACAGATTATTTTAAAAAAACATTTTACTTTCATGTAGCATTTTCTATAAAATCTGAGAGTCAGATAATGTTACAAAATATGTATACACTGGTTTGTTTTTTGGAAGAAGCAGCATGGGTAACAGCGTTGAGCTTTTCTGCTCAAAACAATTGTTGTTTCTAGAGGCTGAAAATGCTTTGTACGTGTCTTTATAGAAAAATTTTCGTAAAAAGTTAGTATGGCTAAGAAGTTGAAGAAAGACAAAACTCCCTTGCATGCTCGTCGGCAGTGAGCCTTCAACTGTGGTGAGAAGCAGGTCACTGGTGGAGGTACTTTTTGGTTGGGTTGTACAGGAGAACAGATGTAAAACTGGCATTTCTTCCCCTCCCCTATGCAAGCCCCAGCAACTTGTAAGGCAAAAAAAACCCCAAACCCCACAATATCTTACTTCAACTCTTCTCCTTTTTCCTCCCCACAGCCTACCCCCAAAACCAGTGATGAAATGCAATCTAAATTTATTTTAAGTATTCACATGTGTGGAAAAACACTCCTGCTTTTTGACTGAAGACCTAATTTCAACAGCAAAATAAAACTAAGCCACTGTTGAAAGATTTCAAGTTGAAGAAATGTAGCAATAATGTGTTTTCTGTTTTATTTACATACTTTTTTCTGCTGTATTTAAACTTGCTTTCTGTAAGCTGTTAATCATAATCATGTCTGAAATTTAACTTCCCACTGTAAAATAAAGCTTGAGAGATCCCAAGTTGAGGGCACTTTCTGTAGCAGCACTCTTGCCGGGCAGCAGCCAGGTCGGTAGAGCAATGTTTGTTAGGTGGGACCGGAGCGACGGGGAGTGTTGGGAATAGGACTTCCCGTGTTACCTTGCTTCTCATGCTTAACAAAGTGGTTGTTGTAAGTCTACTAAGCCAACAGATTCCTTTGCAAAAGCACAGAGGGAATTAAAAGCTTAAGCGGTTCCTGCACTCTCAGGAGTTTAAATGGTTTAGGCAAGGAAAATAGGGGAAAGAG
>NW_010535986.1:20776-21759 GCF_000687285.1 Phaethon lepturus
ACTAATGCTTTTGCTTAGACTTGGGGGTTTTCAGCCCATGAGCTTTCCTAGTGAATTTGCATGGGGCCGTTTAACGTGAATCTGAAAGAGAGAAATCTTTTGAATTGTACGGCTCCTACAGAAGAAAAGAGTTTCTAGCTCAGTCGTACAACGAGTACGTGCTTATGAAAATATAAATTTATTAAAAGTCTTCTGTGGTTTTGCTCTTTTTAAAGCTGCTGCACTTTGGACCTCTTTTGTGAATGTGTTGTAGGGCTTAATTGCGCAATAAATTACTTGCTCGGCAGGACTCCTGTTTCATTTAGCGCAGAAATTGCGCAAAGTGTAAGGCAGAGGGTTAGGAGAAGCAAAAGAGGCTGCTGCCTTTATGACATGAATTGGCACGCAACACAAGCTCGTTTTTTGGTATCCAGCTTTCATTTACTTTAAGCAATTATTCGCCTTAAGACTTCTGCCTAAATATAAAACTTGTCAGTGTTAAAGAACAAGAAAGAAAATAAAGCAATCGAAAGGAAAAATGGTTGCTAAATAGTTCATTCACTGTCCTGGTGCATAGGCTTAATTTTCAATACTGAAGCAAAGTAATGCTAAAAATGAACAGATATGTAGAAAAGCTGCATGTGACAAGCTTTTACAAATCCCTTTTATTCTAATATGTCGTAATGTGTACAGATGTCTCTTTGTTTTTCTAGATTAACTCCAGAAGAAAGTCCTGTGAAAGAGTCATAAAAGCTTCGCAGCTGATATTTTTAAATACCTTGCCTATTGTGATGTTTTGAGGTATATTAAAATAAGCATGTTGTTAGTTGTTGCATTAAGGCCAGAGAAATGACAAACTGAATAATTTAGCATTTCCGATATGTCGTGAGCTCCTCTTGCACGCACCGCTGTGCTGAGAGCTAGCGAAGGCGTTTCGGTGGCAGCCGTGGGGGGAACTGGTATGTGGCTACTCTTACCCAGTGCATCCCCCTCTTTCCCCGTGC
>NW_010535986.1:21790-25421 GCF_000687285.1 Phaethon lepturus
TTTTTCCTTGGGCGATGGAGCAATGCAGAATAATTGCTTAATATAGCTGTTGTTAAAGCAGATTGTAAATACTGAATATGCAGTACAACAGGCTTTGTGAAGAGAAACACCGTGCTGTCTTCCTAAGGCACGTGCGGATTTATCACCCTGTTTTCGGATGTTATCCAAGCATGGGTGATGCTCCGTTGTAAATTGTCCCGTTTGATTGCAGGAGGGTTTCTTGCAGGCTTGAAGATAAACGCTAGCTCATGTACCGTGTGTGAAATGAGACCTGGATCACACATAGCTGTGCTCATGGCCTTATAAAATGTGCCTGTGGAAATGAAAGGCAGGGATAGAAGCTTTCATTTACTTAGTGCAAAAATGTCAAAATGTTGCTTGTGAATGTGTAGGAGGAGGAAGCATAGACATAAGAATTATTTTTTTGAAACAGTTGTATTTTTTTTAGAAAACGGTGAAAATCTTAAAATCGGCAAGTGTGGAGTTTCCACTACTAGAAGAAAAACATTAAGATTTTAGCAGACATTTCCTTCTTGCTTTGCAGAAAGTAATATATGTCTCTTGCAGTGATCACTAACGCCTTCGGAGATCTGAAAGTCAGTCTACGATACAAGCCACGGTTCACTCTCTGTTTTACCCGTCTCTTCAGCGTCAAATGAATCGTCAGTCTTTTCTCTGCCCGGTGTGTTAAGCTCTTCCTTACTAATTTCCTATTTTGAGCTGTAAATGTTTGTTGAGAGTTGTGCCGAGGACTTGGAAATTAAACAGGCATTTGCATACCTATTGCAAATCTCAGCCCTTGGGTTGCTCCCCTCGGCTTGTGCAAGCCTCTGCAGTTCCCTGGTGCGGTGCACCAGATCCCCTGCGTGGAGAAAGGGCTGCTACAGCGATACTTTCAGTATTTGAAGTCTTAGAAGTCCAAAGCACTTTTTGACAGTCTCTTGCAAGCACGAATTATGCTATCGTTATCTTTATCTGAGGACGGGAGAGTAAGGTTGAGCAGAAATCGCTGCAGCAGTGATGTGCGATGGATCGCGCAGCAGCTGTGATAGATGAGAAATAGGCTGCCCCGTGAGTGACTGTTGCCTTTCCAGGGTGAACCAGCCTCAGCTGTTCCGCACGAATTGCCACGGATCTGGTGGTTAGAAAAGCCTTTTGCAGAATTTCACTCCAGACTTACCCCTCTGCCAGTGAATTATGCCCATTTCAATTGAGCGCAATGCTCCTAATAACATGTCAATTAATTTTAAATTGCACGAATCTTCAGTCTGCTACCAAGACTTGGAAAACAAGCTTCCTCAATTGCTCCCTCTTGGAACTTCGGAAAAGACATAGTTTAAAGCATTCTGTATGACTTTTGGTCTCTCCTTTCTTTAATGTACAGAATTTCATTTATAAGTGGCTTTGGATTAAAAAAAAGCGAAAGTAGTTTTGCTAAATAGTTTGCTGAGTCTTTAAACCCATGTTGCTAAAAGTTAGTGTTGGATAGTAATCTCTTTGAGTAGTGCTGTGGAAGATTCTGCAAGAGAGCTGTGATTCTTAAGTGGTATGTTATTTATTTTCATATATCATGATACTTGGGTCTTACAGTTGTTCTAAGCAATTAAAGATTAGGGAGGAAGGACTAATGGAAACAAGCATAAAGGTGTTGCTGGACTGAAACTTTAAGCACTCATCTGTCGTGCACTGGCCAGGGTTATAAAATCCAGTGTTAAAAGGTGAATGATATCAATTACATGTTAGACATCAACGTATAAGAAAAGCTTTGTCCTTATTTTTCTTTACTGGAACCAAGGCCCACTGAAAGCAAACAGATTTAGAGGGATTAACTCGAGTTTTGTCTTGCAGAAAAATCTTGCTGTGAACAGTGTCTGGTATGGGAGAGGCCATCCGGCTTTGATCCATGTGCCAGACTTTCTGCAGTGAAATCCAGACACCTGCAGCTGATAACTTTGCTGCTCTATTTTTTTGGCCAGCTCTGCTATACATCAGTCACCAGTTGGGTTCAGGTCACTCTATTTTGGTGGGGTGCAGCAATGCTTCCCAGGTGCCCTGGGAATGCCCCGTGCGCAGGAGCGCTGGGGGCTGCTCTGGGAGCCTGCCTGTCCCCCTGCCCTGTCCCCTTCCCTGGGAGCCGGCCGGCACAGCGCCGAGCGGGTTTTCGGCAGGGCGGCCTGCGTTCCCTGTGGGTAGCCGGAGCTAATGGCAGTCATGCAACTTGCCCGCAGCTCAGCACGGCTGCAGAAAATTCGCATTTCAGCTCAGTTTAGGGTTGCCAACTCTGCTTATTTTTAAAAACTGCTCTTATTTCTTTCACTAATTACTGAAGGTGGTTACCTCGCCTGCATTTTAAAGGATTTGTCCCAAAAGTCAAGGGAAAGCTGAATCAATTAATCGCGTATTGTTTTAGACCAAAGCTGAGCAACGTTTGCTTTAGCCCGTTGTCAAACCTTTTGTCTGCATGTCTCCAAGGCGGGGAGGTGCTTTCCAGCCTTCTCTGAAAACCCTCACCCTGGTGCGTGAGCCCGTAGAGGGGGAAGGTCTGGCTGGGCAGGTGCTTTCGGTTGCTGCCCTGCCCGTTGTCCCCTGAGCTGCCGAGGGTGTTATGGAAGAGCTTCAGTGCTGGCAGAGCAGGTAGAAGTGGGCACCTCTTGGCCTTTGGACAAGGAATTTGTAAGAGCTTGTGGGAGGAAACCTGAAGGATGACTGAACACACTGGAGCCAGTCGGTGGTTCTGCTGCTGCTTGTGGCTGAAAGAGCTTGGCCAAAGTGAGGTAAAGTACTGATGACGGCCGAGAGGAGAGTTGTGATTACTGCCTCTCCCAGTGGCCAGAGTGACTGTGCCTGAGCTGTCTCTGCCTATGGCTTTCTAGTTTCCTAGACTACCTCATTATTTGGGATAAAATAGTACTGAGTACTATTGGAGTCCTGCGTCGAGCTCTGGAGCCCTCAGCACAGGAGAGTCATGGACCTGCTGGAGTGGGTCCAGAGGAGGGCCACAAAAATGATCAGAGGGATGGAACACCTCTCCTGTGAGGACAGTCTGAGAGAGTTGGGGTTGTTCAGCCTGGAGGAGAGAAGGCTCTGGGGAGACCTTCTTGCAGCCTTCCAGTACTTAAAGGGGGCTTATAAGAAAGATGGGGACAGACTTGTTAGCAGGGTCTGTTGTGATAGGACAAAGGGTAACGGTTTTAAGCTAAAAGAGGGTAGGTACAGACTAGATCTAACGAAGACATTTTTGACAATGAGGGTGGTGAAACACTGGCACAGGTTTCCCAGAGTGGTGGTGGATGCCCCATCTGTGGCAACATTCAAGGTCAGGCTGGACGGGGCTCTGAGCAACCTGATCGAGTTGAAGATGTCCCTGCTCATTGCAGGGGGGTTGGACTAGATGGCCTTTAAAGGTCCCTTCCAACCTTGATTCTATGATTCTATAAAACCCTGTGTACTAGATTTCCAACAGCAGAAATTCGTGTTTACACAGAAACTTCAAAGCCAGAATACTCTGAATTTCCTCCCAGGCCCTGTATCATAATGATTTGTCTCGTCACTGAATGCTAAGAATGTAAACATTAGATGTTTTTCTATAACTTTTCTAGTCAACTTAATCCTCTATGTTCAGTCTCTTGTC
>NW_010535987.1:0-1568 GCF_000687285.1 Phaethon lepturus
TAGTGATTCTGTGATTCTGTGATTCTGAGTGCTGGGTCATTCAAACATTGGGATACGCATTTAGCAAAAGCCACTTGGTTACTCAACACTAGGGGATCTACCAATCAATCTGGCCCTGTCCAATCAAAACTTTTACATACTGTAAAAGGGGATAAAGTCCCTGTAGTGCCTATAAGAACTATGCTCGGGAAAACTCCTGCCTTGGAGGAGCCAGGACAGCTGACCCAAATTGGCCAGAGGGATATTCCATACCATACAACATCATGCCCAGTATATAAACTGGGGGAGTTGGCCAGGGAGGGGCCATGGCTCAGGAACTAACTGGGCATCGATCAGCAGGTAGTGAGCAATTGTGCTGTGCATCGCTTGTTTTGTATATTCTTTTATCATTATTATTATCAGTATTTTTTATTTCCCTGTCCTATTAAACTGTCTTTATCTCAACCCATGAGTACTGCCTTTTTTTTTTTTTCTGATTCTCTCCCCATCATGCTGTGGGGGGGTGTGTGTGATGGACTGTGTGGTTATTTTAGCTACCTGCCCCATTAAACCATGACACCCACAGTCACCTTTACACCTCCTGTCTTCATCCTGTGAGAGGATGGGATGCCTCAGAAGGGGCCTCTACAAATTATTCTGCTGACATATTGAGAGAAGGGGTTAAGGGAATCTTAGAAGTTAATTAGTAGATAAGGTCTGAAATCTTGTTAGCTATTGCGTAAAGTAACTAAAGCAGGAGATCTGTAGTTCCTTACAAAGACAGTTCCTGATAAACTGACAGGAGTGAGAAGACTTGTGGCTCCTCACAAGGACGGTCCCCGATAAGAACCAGGAGAGTGCCTCAAGAAACGGCTGAAACTGACCTTGTGGTTTGGACGAAAACCAAAGAGCAACTGAGTCTGTGTAAGAACAAGGGGTTACTACTGGCGACGAAGAGGTGCGACCGGCCTTCATCCTCACGACCCTCAGCGACCACCACCAGAAGGCACTGCGCAAGCGCAGATGGGAGGAGTTCATGGAAATAACGTCTTGGAACTCATTTCAATATGAAGCGGGGACAGGTCATGCATATGTATAGGCATATTGCGAAACTTTATGTATATGCAACACTTTGCTGTATATATCTGAAGTAAGTGCCGCGTTGGGGCAAAAAAAAGTGCTGCCCAGCGCTGAATAAACATACCTACTTTACAATCTTACAGATTGTGGAGTCTGTTTTCCGCATGTCAGTTTAATTCTCCAGTTGCTGCTGGTGGCATATGGCTGGGAAGGCACTAGTGAGGAGGCTCTTGCTGGGGAGATTGGTTTGGCCCTGCATGGTCTGGGTGCCACTGTCTCACAGGGAGTTGGTGGATGGGCTCCCCTGCCCTGCTCCTCGCTCTAGGACAATGTATGGGAGCCGTGCTTTTGGGGCATTGTCCATCATGTGAAGCCTTGCAGTGAATTGGAAGAGAGCATGCCTGACAGGCTGGTGCATGAGGAGGGGTACTCCATGGGATGTTGCTTTTTCCAAATTGAGTAGAGCTTAATTGCTTGTCTATGTCGCGGCCCGAAAGGAGTCGTTTAGG
>NW_010535988.1:0-8171 GCF_000687285.1 Phaethon lepturus
TTATTCTGTGATTCTGTGAATGACAGCAGGTCTTGAACTTAACACTTGATCAATCTTTGGATGTCCCTTTAGTCCAGCAGTTAGTATTTATAAGGCTCTGGAAGTTATAGCTCTGAATTTTAGATCTTCCAACTGCTCTGCAGTGTTTTTGTTCTCCCAGGGTGTCTCAGGGGGCCTGAGGTACTCCAGTGGCTGCTCTTGCAAAGAGCTGGATTATAAAAGTCTCTTGATTCTTCCCTTGTTAGAGCTTGTGGTTTATGAGGTTAGAAACCTTTCTGGGTTAAGCTTTCACTTTGTGATGATAAGCTGTTTTACAAAAGCGCAATGAATTTCTCTGAGGTTAATTTCAACTAAATAGGCCCTTTTCACTGTACCTACAGCAGAAGAGACCGTCCTTGGTGTTTTGAAAGAAAGTCTTGCAAGTGAGCAAATCAAAGACAAACAGTGGGTAGCTGTACCAGCACGTAAAACCAGGGAAAGTTTATTGAAACCAAGAGATTTTTTTGTTGGACTCGGGAATTGAACTAGGAATTCATTTTTTCCCTAGCCATAAGGGTTTTGCTAGGAAGGCAATGCCTGACACAACCTTCCTGAAAAGAGCGGATGGATAATGAGAGACTGGATTTCTCTGGGTGATTCCCCTAGCTCATGCATTCGCCAAAACCTGCCTAATAGTTTTCAGTATTAGTATCTAATAGTATCTAAGTGTTGATCTTCATGCAGTTGTGTTCTTTGTCCTATAGACTGTAAGAACAACTGCAGCAGAGGGTGGATTCAAAAATTATTAACATTGGTGCTGAGGTATTGGTACTCTAATACTGGGGGCAAAATAGGGACTGTAGGAGCACCTGGTGACTGAAAGACTTTCAGGGACAAAATCTGGGGCTTAATGGGAGAGGACAGGATGGGAAGTAACGTGTATGACAGGAAGTGAAGAAGACTTTCAGGACACCACAAAGCTGTTCAGTGACTTGGCTGGAGCCCCAGAAACCCAGTCTAGCACTTTGTCCATTAGACAGTGGCCCATTCTTGGCATATTCATGTTTTTTTAAGGTTGCAGTCATCACAATTCACTTAACATAAAAGCACTATGTGTGGTATGCTGTGGAGTGACTTGTGTCCCAAGCAAAACGGTGATGGACTATCTTGTGCTGCCATGGTCTCTTTGACCATGTTCAGAGGACCCCGTGTAGATCTTCGCACACAAGTGGTGGAGGTGGATCTTCATTTCTCCCTCAGCCTCGAATTGTTCTTGTGCTAGAACTGACCCAGAACTATTCCCTGCCCCTTGTATTCCTGCCTAGATGGCTGCATGGGGACACTCCTAGAGGCTTTTTTTCTCCACCCATGTTACACTCATTCAGGCCGTTGTATGGCCCTGTTGGCTGCAGAAGGTCTGGCTTCATTCTTCTGTCTCTGTAGCATGCTCTGAAGTTTGGTAATGAAAGATAAGAGCAAAAAGAAGCCAAATAATTATCTATCCCAGCCCTCATTACCTGATCAGAAGTTCACTTTTCAGTAACTGAAACTGGCTTAATCCTAATCCCCTGCAAATTCCCCTTCCTGAGAGTCTTTGTGAGGCACCCTTATCAGTGAGATCTTCCAAAAAGACCAGTGCTTCTGTTAGGGTGAATTTCCCTAAATCCTGTAAATGTTGTATCTGCAGTGTGATATAGGATAGTGGATCTCTGAAGCTATAAACCCCTTAACATGTGAGTGAGGTCATTAATGTGCAAAACAAACTGGAAGAAAAGCTCTAGCATTCTAGACACAAGTCTTCTCCCCTCCGTTATCAATATAAACCTTCTCATTTCTTGCCTCTCATGCAAGCTGGTCATTTTCTGTGAGAAGCCTTTCTCTGAAACAGCTCCCACTGCATTTCATGTTCTGTTGACTGACAGTGGTGGGTACGAGGGGGTACACTGGGATCATTTATCATTGCTGCCTAATTTACCCAGTGGAGAGAAGTTGCCACAACTGATATATTTGGCACTTGCTTCTGATGATCTGAGTGATGGGCTCTACTTCTCTGTTGTTGTCTGTGCAAGGAACCAGAGCCTGACTGCCCAGATCAGCTCCTTGTGCTCTTGACCTTAGAAGACTCACTAGTTAGGGTACTGAGTTATCCTGACTGAATTGTAATTTATAGGCTGCATGTCTCTGGCGTACATGGGGGTTGAAAAAGGTGGAAGTCTCAGCCATGAATCCTCCTTCATCTTCATGGGGAGGGGAGAGACATATAAGACAGAAAATTAGATGTTCCTGTCCTTAGCCTACAGTGGGTAGTCAGTCGGCTCATTGCTGATGAAACTTATGGCTTTTCTTTTTTTTCCAAACAAATGGATCAGTTTCCCCTGTCTTCTCACATCTCTCCTCTACCTCTTAGTTCTTATCTGTTTGCTGTTCCAGTTTTCATCCTGGGAAAGCTCTGGGTGAAAGACTGCAGTGAGTGGTACAGGTACTGCCCACTCTTCCTCTGTTGTTGCCACCTCCTTTCTCTGCCACAGAGATCAGGTGGGGCACACCTAGCCCAGGGCGAAAAAGACAATTATCATATAATCATAAAATGGTTTGTGTTGGAAGGGACCTTAAAGATCGCCTAGTTCCAAGCCCCCTGCCATGAGCAAGGACACCTTCCACTAGACTAGGTTGCTCAAAGCCCCATCTAACCTGGCCTTGAACACTTCCGGGGTTGGGGCATTGTGTTAGGTCTGGCTGAGATGGAGTTAATTTTCCCCATGCAGCCCTCATAGTGCTGTGCTTTGTATCGGTAGCTAGGAAGGTGTTGATAACACACCAGTGTTTTGGCTAATGCTGAGCAATTCTCACTTCCACTAGACTAGGTTGCTCAAAGCCCCATCTAACCTGGCCTTGAACACTTCCGGGGTTGGGGCATTGTGTTAGGTCTGGCTGAGATGGAGTTAATTTTCCCCATAGCAGCCCTGATAGTGCTGTGCTTTGTATCGGTAGCTAGGAAGGTGTTGATAACACACCAGTGTTTTGGCTACTGCTGAGCAGTTGCTCGCAGAGCATCAAGGCTGTCTCTCCAACATTCCCCCCTCACCAATAGGCTGGAGATGGGCAAGATCTTGGGAGGGGACAGAGCCAGGACAGCTGATGCAAGCAAAAAGGTCAAAGGGATATTCCATACCATATGATGTCAGCTCAGCAATAAAAGCTAAGAGAAAGGAAACGTTTTTTCAATGTTTGTCTTCTGGAGCAACTGCTCTAGGTACTGAATCCCTGTATCCCAGGAAGTGGCTGAACATCGCCTGCTGATGGGAAGTAGAGACACAGTGCTCCAGGTGGGGTCTCACCAGAGCAGAGGGACAGAATCACCTTCCTCGACCTGCTGGCCACGCTGCTTTGGGTGCAGCCTAGCATACGGTTGGCCTTCTGGGCTGTGAGTGCGCATTGCCGGCTCATGTCCAGCTTTTCATCCACCAGTACCCCCAACTCCTTCTCGGCAGGGCTGGTCTCAATCCATTCTCTGTGCCCAGTCTTTATCTGTGCTTGGGATTTCCCTGACCCATGTGGGCAACCCATGGGTTCGCACAGGCCTACCTCTCAATCCTGTTAAGGTCCCTCTGGATGGCATCCCTTCCCTCCAGTGTGTTGACCACACCACACAGCTTGGTGTCATCAGCAAACTTGCTGAGGGTGCACTCAATCCTTCTGTCATGTTGCTGACAAAGATGTTAAACAGCGCCAGTCCTAATACTGACCCCTGAGGAATGCCACTTGTCACTGGTCTCCACTTGGACATTGATCTGTTGACCACAACTCTTTGAGTGAGACCATCCAGCCAATTCCTTATCCACCAAGTAGTCCATCTGTCACATCCCTGTGTCTCCAGTTTAGAGACAAGTTTATTGTATGGGACAGTGTCAAATGCTTTGCAGAAGTCCAGGTAGGTGACATAAGTCACTCTTCCCATATACACCAATGCTGTGACTCCGTCGTAGAGGGCCACCAAATTTGTGAGGCATAATTTGCCCTTAGTGAAGCCATGTTATCTGTCACCAATCACCTCCTGATTTTTCCATGTGCCTTAGCATAGTTTCCAGGAGGATCTGCTCCATGATCTTTCTAGGCACAGAGGTGAGACTGACTGGCCTGTAGTTCCCCAGGTCTTCCTTTTTTCCCTTTTTAGAAATGGGGGTTATGTTTCCTGTTTTCCAGTCAGTGGGAACTTGACCAGACTGCCATGACATCTCAAATAGGATGGACAGTGACTTAGTAACTTCATCTGCCAATTCCTTCAGGACTCGTGGATGCATCTCATCATATTGATCTCATGCATCTCATTATTTATGATGACAAGTTGGTAGATGAGCATCTTTCTTTGAAGAGATATGCTAATTAAAGGCAGTCCATGTGCTAATTGTTTTGTTCCCATTGTAACCAATAACTCCAGGGAACTTGCTAGTCTCAGCAATAAAATGAAGAGAGGATGGATTGGGAAAATTTATAGTTTAATGCTAAGTGAAGCTTCCCTTGTTATCTTTATGGATTTAAGGAATAGTCTTTTTCTCCTGTCTCTTTTACTTGCTTCCTTCATAAACTTTTGGACTAATTAGCTTGGATGACTTCTCTCCTGAAAAAGGATTAAAAACAAAGAAGTAGGAGATAAATGAGCTTTGAATGTGTGTTTTGACAGTGTTACTGGTTTTCTTTTAAAATTTTTTTTCTTGTATATTTTTTAAAATCCCAAACCGGATCAATCTCCTTTTCACTTCTGGTGAAGTATCGAGGGTGTGATACCATCTTTCTGAGACTTCAGCCATGCTTTGGGATTCCCCATGCCTTGTTGACAGAGTTGTTTGGTAATTGCTTCTCCTCCTCCATGAGCTACCCCTCACTGCTCATACCACTCCAAGGAGGAGCGACATGGTGGCTTGTGCCTAGCTAGGTCCTAGATCAGTAGCAGCTGCTCAGGAATACTTGGGTGGGATTTAATACAGTCACAGTTCGGATCTGGAAAGCTGTTATTCAGACACTAACAAGATGTGAATCCCTCTAAAGATAGGAAACATCTGTCAAAGGTTCAACCAACCACTAAGGGAACTAACCTGTTGTACTATATGTAAAGGTGATGTCTGTGTTAAGAATGTATGTGGCTTGAGCACACCCTGTGATCTGTGGAGGGACCCAGGCACCTCTAGGCTGATTTGTATCCCAGGCTGGATGAGTTGACCTGCTGAAGTACCCTTCCATCTCCATGGATGGCAGAGGGATCCTGGGGTGATGCTACTCCTCCACGGCTCAGTAAATTGGCTGAAATGAGGTGGATGACCCTGAACACATTTGCTGTAGCCTGGTCAGGTCTGCAGTGCTGTTTCTAGTGATGCTACTCAAATGTCTAATAAGTGCCTCTCCTGAACATGAAGTGACCATTAAGTCCTAGACTGCAAACTGTCTGGTGCTAGTGGGTCCTCTGGGCCATGGCTGAAGGACCCATTCACCCGACTTGCTTGCAGAGGGAAGGGCCGTAATTTCCAGGCTGGGATTGCCACTGCTGCCCCTTGTTGCCAAACTGCCTCATGTGGGGGGATCAAGTGTGGGCATCAGGATGTGTCCAGGGCTTGAACTGACCCAAATAGCTCAGCTGAGTGGAAAGAGAGAGACCCAAGTAACACTGGCTTTGATATCCTTGAGGACTTTTTAGATTACTGGCTTTTGCTACTCTAGCTAAATCTACCAGCCCTTACTCTTCTGCAAAGTGTGCATTGGTAGAAGTTGACTGCCCTAAAGTGAGGGAGTCTTGGCATTAGCTTTAATGAGGGAATTGTCTTCAGTGTACTGATGTGCAAACAACGGTTTCTTGAGAGGACCCGTGTTTCTGAATATAATCCTCTGTGCCTCTTGGGGGCTGGGAGAGATGCATATCGTTATGCTTAATTTTAGGAGCTGTCTAGGAAATGCCCTTCCCCAGCCTCCAGGCTGAATGGGACTTAAACCAGTCTCTCCTTGTGTCCGTGGGTCATTTACATTTTATGGTTAAGGGACAGCATAGTTCAGATCAAGGTGCTTTTCAGACAAAGGTGATAGTTCCACTATCAGCTGAGATTTAATACTTCCACAGCAGGTAAAGCCTGTCGTATCAATTTGTTTTTCTGGCCCATTCCCAGGCAACATGCCATTACCTGGTACACAAGCGCCTATTGTTGCCACTGAGCCGGTTCCAATGTAATTTGCTATATGTTTCCTTCCTCAGAGAAGTACTAGGTGCAATATGAAATACAATTTTAAGCATTATAGATTAAAACTAATTCTCAGCAGTTCAACAGAGCAGACTGATAATTATTAAAGTCTTATGAGCTGCCAGAAGATGAGCAAGAGATAAAATATGACATTGTGCAGGACGGAGAAATTAGTCTAGTAAGACAAGCTTTAATTATCCAAATTATTCAAAACACATTTAATAAAACATTCTATCTTTTAGAAGAAGAAGCTTTGCTTAAAATTGGTTGGGGAAAGACAAGGTAAAGGAACAGGTCCCTGACTCAGGAAATCATACCTGTCCTGTGGATAGCAGTTGTACTATGTGGCTACGCCTGTACTAGAAAATTAAATACTTCCAAGGGACACCAAGGGACTGGAACTCAATCACAGAATCATAAATTGATTTAGGGTGAAAGGGACCATTGGAGGTCTTCTAGTTCAAACCCCTGCTTAAAGCAAGGTGGACCTCAAAGTTTTGTTAGGATGCTTGTGACCTTGCCTAGTTGAGTCTGAAAATATCCCAAGGATGGAGCTTCCACAGGCTCTCTGGGCAACCTGTTCCAGAACTTAACAACTCTGGTAGTGACAAATAGTTTTGTAAGTTTGGTTGGGTTTTCCCAATTTGTAACCTTTACTTCTTGATCTCTCTGTGCACTTCTGGGAAGGATCTGGCTTTCTTTTCAATAACCAAACCTATTAGGAAGTATACATCTGCAATTAAGTCCTCTCCTTAATCTTTGCCAGGCTAAACAAACATACCTTCATTGGCATTATATGTTATGTGCTCCAGCCCTCTAATCATCTCGGTGGTCCTGTTGGTGAACTCTTTCCAGTTTCTCAACTTCTCTGTTTTAATGCGATTTTAATAAGCGAGAGGAGTCATCACACTGAAGTGAGGAGGATTTCAGCGCATGCTTAAAGGACCTCTAAGTGCTCTCCTGCACTCTCCTGCAGCTGGAACAAAGTTATGACCACAACAGTTTTGAAGTTGCTCCAGGTCTTCAGCTGAGTTTTGAGTATCACCAAGAACAGAGGTTACACAATGTCATCTCAAAAGGATCTGGGACAGCCCACAAATTGTCCTTGGGAGGATTCTACCTGTTTCTTGGTAGATGCAAGCATGGGTAGTTCAGATTTTGATGTTAATTTAGGTGCCCTAATACCAGGTGGATGCCTACCTGATGCATCCTTATACAAATAGTCTGCCTTAGCTTAGGTCTGCTTCTGTAGGGGTGGGTGGCCAGTCAGGTGTGAGCAGGATAGAGCAGATACACTCTCATCTGCTCAGCAGTGTGGGAGTTTGGGTTTGAATGAGGATGTTGTATGGGTATTATAGTGGTAAATTTATTTAGTATTCAAGGTAGGAAAGGGAGAGGTGGGTAAACTTTGTATCACCCACATTAGAACTGGGTAAATTCCCATTTCCTCTGTTTGCTCTGGGGAACTCCAATTTTCACATGTAGGAATATTTTGCCAGCTGACTGAAACGTTTTCAGAGGGGATTTTGAGGAGTGTGGCATGGTGCTGATATATGGGGATTTTTAAAGCTCAAGGTCACCTGAAAACATCAAACTGGGTTTGAGTTATAAACATCTCCGAGTTTCTAGGTTGAATTTAGGGTAAAGAGCACAAAAAGATGGCTACACTGTTTTTCACAGAATCACTAAGGTTGGAAAGGACCTTCAAGATCATCAAGTCCAACCACTAATCCAGTGCCACCATGTTCCCTAAACCATGTCCTGAAGTGCCACATCCACACGTTTATTGAACACTTCCAGAGATGACAACTCCACCACCTCCCTGGGCAGCCTGTTCCAATGCCTGACCACTCTCTCAGTGAAGAAATTTTTCCTAATATCCAATCTAAACCTCCCCTGGCGTAACTTGAGGCCATTTCCTCCCATCCTACTGCTGCTTACTTGGGAGAAGAGACCAACAACCACCTC